>NC_056748.1:641701245-641716245 GCF_019279795.1 Protopterus annectens | reverse complement strand
TCACCTCACAGTAAGACGTTGTCCTGTTCGATTCTCAGCTAAAGCATCTTCTGTGTGGAGACATGCGTGAATGGGCTTACCTTCGTTCAAGGTTGTGCGTCAGGGCTGGCAGCTCGGTACGTAGAAATCTACTGCCAATCATTAGCGGACTGGAGTTCCGCTGTGGCGACTCCTAACCAGGAAAAGCCGAAAGATATAACAACAAAGCCAAATTTCCGAGATTGTAGAATTTCTTTATCATGAACCACAGTAAGTTTTAAAAGATGGACATTTCTACCAAACACTCTTTCCCACCCTTATACATTTGCAGTACAGGTCAAACCACCAAGGGACACTTTCTATAGTGCAAAACTTGCACTTCTGTGGTGTACCTTTGGCAATTCACTTTTTTTTCAATTCCTTAGATTAACTGCATTCTGTTACTTCAGTCTGCCTTTACCTTTGTTTTATTTTATTCTTTGTTCAGTTTACAATATTTTAACTCTCCTATAAGGTTTTATCAGACCTGCACTTTGAAAAGGATCCATTTTTGTAGGACTCTTTACATAGTTACGTCTTTCATTTGCAGAAACAATTCTATGCTTTTATTTTGAGCTCTACTTTGAATGAGGGTCCTCTATGGAACTTGTGTTTTCTCTGTTTCTCATAGGCAATTACTTGGCTTATGGTATGTGGCTCCTGCAACTATTTTACGTTTGCTGTGAGCTTACTCTCTACATAATGTATATCTTTCACTGCGCTTCGAGTCACATGCTCATCACACGACTCATATGCCCCATGCTATTTTCTACCACTGCATCAAGTCATGTACTCTTCAAATAACTCATCTGCTTCTGCTGTGAATTCTCTTTCCACACCAGAACTCACCAAGAGAGAACATATCTTATATTTTAGACAATACACCAGGCTCTACATATACATCTAGCATTATCTTGTTAAACGTCAGCCATTCCTTTTTTTGAGCCACAGCCTTTTTTAGACAATCTATTGTGACTTATCCTAACTCCACTACAAAGCAGCATTTTGCTACTAGCTACATTGCCCTACTAGCTATCCCCTTACCATGACCTGTGCCCTAACCCTAAGGTCTGTGACTACTGCATGAAACTGCAGTACGTAGCCCGTTCACTGAAGTGGGTTTCACGAAAGTGCACTTTTGAATAAGTGCACTTTCACATAACCCAGGGTCCACTGCGTAATTTTGAAGAAGTATATTTTCAAAATTATACAGTAGACCCATATACACACACACACACACACATATATATATATATATATATATATATATATATATATATATATATAGTTTCACTTCATAATCTTGAAATGCTGAAATCTCAAATTTCGGCATTCCGAGACCATGTCATTGTCCATGCTGGTGTGAATGACCTCCATAAACAAACTATAATATAGGAAGAGGAAGGCAGAGCATGATAGAGGCAAAATCCCAAAAGAAGGCATCTCAGATCAGTATTAGCAAAAACTAAGGCACTGATAAAATAGCCTAAGGCCAGCCGAGAAAAAAATTGCACAGGACACTAAGGATAATCACAAGGCTTTGCTTGACATCTCAGATGCCTCAGTAAGAGCCGCCACTCTCAAAGCAAAAACACACATTATAGATAAGCTCATAAATGCCTGAACCTATGAAGCTGAAAATGCAGAATGCCGAAAGTGCATAAGAGCGAATTCGAATATCTTGAATCTGTGCTTATACATTTCTGGTACATTACATGAAGTGTTTGGCTGGTATGGTATCTGGAATTGAAGGTGAGTGAGTGTATATGTGTGTTTTTATACGTTGTATGTGTGGGTAAGGGTAGGGAGGTGTAAGTATGAGTGTGAGTGTTGACTTTGTTGGTGTTTGTGTATGTGTGATGTGTATTTGTGTGCGAGCGAGTGTAGAATGCCGTGGTGTGATTTTTTTATTTTTTTTTGTTACGTGCGATCTCAGAGTTGGTATATATAAGGAGGGGGTGTGTGGGGAGCACAGCCGTCCACATGGGGGGTGCAGGAGGGCTTGCCCCCCTGCTTACATGTAGTGTAGGGTTGTGTGCTTTGTGTGCTGTGGGTAGAATGGTGTGTGTGTTATGTGGTGGATGGCGTATGTATGTTTGTGATTGTGTGATTCGTGATTGTGGGTTTCGGGATTGTGAATGGTTCGGCTTCATAGTTTCAAAATGCTGAAATTTGAGATTTCAGCAATTCGAGATTATGAAGTGAAACCATATATATATATATATATATATATATACATATATATATATATATATATATATATATATATATATATAGAGAGAGAGAGAGAGATGTACACACACACACACACACACACACACATATATATATATATATATATATATATATATATATATGTGTGTGTGTGTACATATCACTTCACCTAAAACTCATTTCACCTAAACTCATTTCACCAAGACCAAATCACCTAAAGTTCATTTCACCTAAAACTCATTTCACTGACAAGTAGTACTCTAACGCAATTGAAAGATATATGTCCTTTTCCCCACTGTAGTGCGATCCTGGTGTCAGTATATATATTAAGGGGGGTGTGGGGGCGTAGCCCTGTACCTAGTTATCTTTTACCAAATAATGTAAAACAAAACCAGACAACATAAAACCAAAATAAATGGGGGGCTATGCCCCCCACACCCCCCAATGTGTATATACTAAAACCAGTATCGCACTACAGTGGGGAAAAGGACATATACCTTTGACTTGCCTTATTGTACTGCTTGTCAGTGAAATGAGTTTTAGGTGAAATTAACTTTAGGTGATTTGGTTTCAGTGAAATGAGTTTTAGGTGAAGTTGTTGTTGTTGTCTTTCGGCTTTTCCCAGTTAGGAGTCGCCACAGCGGAACTCCTGTCTGCTAATGATTGGCAGTAGATTTTCACAAACACCGAGGTGCCAGCTCGACGTTCAACCTTCAATGAAGGCACACCCATTTACGCATGCCATTCGAGCATGCCCACCCAACTGCTGGGAGGACATGCAGACTCCACACAGAAGGCACTCAAGCCGAGAATCGAACGGGAGAACCTCTTGCTATGAGGCAACAACACTATCGCTGCACCACCGCAGATGTCTTTTAGGTGAAGTGATATTCCCATACATATATATATATATATATATATATATATATATACACACACACACACACACACACACACACACACACACACACACACACACACACACACACACACACACACACATGCACACACATACACATACACACATGAAAACTAATCTGTGTTTGTTTAACACTTGGTTAAGGCAACTGGGCAAAGTTTACACCTTTAGAGTTATTACTTCATGGTAGCAATTTGTTTATGACTCTCAGTGTCAGTGGGAAATCACGTATGGGAAGGGTGTATATCTTTGCAAAAACAGATGGATCTACTAACTGCCATATGATCTCCACCTACTGCTGTGAAAACATAGAGTTTATGTCACTAAAGTGCAGACATTTCTACTTGCCAAGGGAATTTATTGGTGTAAGCATTGCAGCTGTATACATCCTTCCCAGTGCTAATACAACTGATGGCTAGCCCATATAAAGAGACCAGTGATTTACAAAATCAGAATCCAGAAAATGGGCACATAACAGCAGGAGACTTCAGCCAGACCAGGTTGAAGTCAGTCCTTCCTCACTATCACCAACATGTGGATTTTGCAACCAGGGGTGAGAACACACTGGATAAAGTCTACATCATTGCTAAGCTGGTATTCAAGGCATTACTCTTTCACACCTTGTCTACTCAGATTATATCACCATCATGTTAGTTCCAGTGTACAGACCATTACTAACCAGAGGAAAGCCCTCCAAAAAGCAAATAAGGGTATGGCCAGAGGGAGCAGTATCAGAACTCTAGGAATGCTTTGAATGCACAGATAGGAATATGTTCAGAGAGGCAGCCACTGTAATCAGCAAACCAACCTGGAAGAGTATACAGAGTCTCTTCTGGGTTACATATCCAAATGTGTAGATGATATAACAGTC
The DNA here is from genome assembly GCF_019279795.1 of Protopterus annectens. Classification (NCBI taxonomy): domain Eukaryota; kingdom Metazoa; phylum Chordata; order Ceratodontiformes; family Protopteridae; genus Protopterus; species Protopterus annectens. The sequence goes on along the minus strand of NC_056748.1, from coordinate 641,712,223 downwards.
AACAAGTGCATCATCACGTAGGCCAACCAGAAACCCTGGCTCACAAGTAGAGTATATCAGCTCCTGAAAGTAAGGAACACTGCCTAAAGGAGGGAGTCAAGGATAAGCTCAAGCACACCAGGGCAAACCTACAAAATGTATGACAGGGGCAAAAAGGGCATATGGTCAGAAACTCCAAAATCACTTCTTTACGAAATAGACACAAGGCGACTGTGACAAGGAATTCAGGCCATAATGGATTACAAGCCCACTTTTCAGTGTGTGGACAGCAGTGTATTCCTGAACAAGCTCGACATATATTTCAGCACATCTTAAGAAGGAAAAAGCACTAAACCAATGAAAGCCCCAACAAGCCAGAATGAAAAAGTGCTCAGCCTAAATCTAAATGATGTCCATAGAACCCTGAGGAGGATAAATCCAAGAAAAGTGGCTGGTCCTGATAACATTCTGGGGAGGGTCTTAAGAGACTGTGCTCGGCAACCGAAAAATGTACTCACAGACATATTCAATACCTCATTGAAACAGGCTGTTGTTCCCAGGTGTTTCAAGAACACCACCATAATACCTCTGCCTAAGAAGTCTCCACCAAAGGACCTCAATGACTACTGCCCCGTGGTTCTCCTCTCCCACCAACAACTTCTATTAATGTCACAGACCAGGTTGAGGCCTTGCATGTGGGTTATGCAAGTGGAGTTTGACTTACGAATATGCAGCAAGTCCATCAAGGCTAGGTCTGAGATGGCCTTTTATGCCAGACACAGGTCACCTCTAAGCAGTTTGTATGAGACTGAGTAGAGGGACAGGGCTTTTAACCTATCTGTACAGGAAGACCCTGTATTTTCCTGGTCACCTCCACCCCCCAACACAACTCAAATGACACATAGCTCACAAACTTAGTGTGCCACTCAACCACAGCCCATAAGGCATAACAACGTACCCAACATTCTAGTCATAAGTAACTCTATAGTCAGGCACACTGATGTTCCACTCACCAGACTAAACAAGGAGAATGTTACTGTCAGCTGCCTGTCAGGTGCCAGGATCCACCACATAACACATGCACTCAGGTCACTCCACAACAAGTACAAATATGACTCTGTCATTGTCCATGTTGGTGTGAATGACCTGAGATGTACCACCCTGGACTACATGAAAAGAGACATGGAGGAGCTCTCCGATCTTGTAGTCCAGGCAGGTATGACCCTAGCCCTAAGTAGCATCCTGACATCACCCAGAATGATACCACAGTACAAGGACAAAATGATTGATTTCAACAATTGGCTAAACTTCTGGTGTCATTCTAAGGAGATCCAGTATCTGTCTGCCTGGGATGACATGATCGACAGACCACAATGGTTTGCCAGAGATGGCCTGCACCTGTCACCCTTTAGGATTCCGGATACTGGCTAAGGCTCTTGCCAAACCTATAGTGCCTTTTTTAGGCAAGGTTCAAATGACAAATTCACCACCATAACAGGTACAAGCAAGCAAAATCTGAGGGTAATGCTACTCAATGCTAGAAGTCTAAATCTCAAAATGCATTCACTCGAGGCACTCCTTAAAATGGAGAACATCGACATCTGTGCAGTGACAGAGACTTGGTTCAAGGCTCAAGAGAGCACCCCTGTATTACCAGGCTATAATTCATACCACACCTTTCGGCCACCTAACCTGGAGCGAAACACTACAGGCGGAGGCGTGTCCATATTCATTAAGGATATCCACACCTCCGGGCTAGTTGCTCAGCATAATGGATCCGAGATTATTCAAGTGCAACTAACTCTGGGCAAGACCAAATCCAAATTGTAACTTGCTACAGATCCCCCACCATGCCCCAGGATTCCCACTCCTCATTTCTTGATACACTGGAAAATATTAGGGTACAACCCAATACCCTAATAATGGGTGATTTCAACTACTCGACCATTAACTGGGAAAACTACTCATGTACCAACTCTTTTGCTCAACATTTTCTGGAATTCATAAATTCCAATGCCTTGGATCAACTTATCCACACCCCCACCAGGGGCAGCAATATCCTAGACCTGGTCATTACCAACATGGGTGACCGGTGTTGCATACCAGAGGTCAATTTCTCGTTGGTCAGATCCGACCACAAGCTAATCACCCTAGACATCCACATCCCACCCCCACCCCCATTAGGGAAACCACTATAAACAATTTCTCCAAAGCCAGCTTCATGCATCTTAAGACAGAAGTGGCAAACTTCACGACACCCATACAGATGGACAATAGAGGTACGACTGCTGAATCCTACACAAATGCTCTTTATAAGCACTTACACAAGTGCATGGAACATGCTATCCCTAACAGAACCAAGATGCTATCTTCCAAAAAAAGGAAGCCAATCTGGTGGTCCCCTGCCATAAACAAACTCTACAACAGAAGAAAGAAACTGTTGCAAAAAAAAGTAAAATCCCATGATTGGAGGAACTCCCTGGTCAGGCTCAGTAAGAAGCTGAGATCTCTCATAAAATCCTTCAAAGCTAGTTACGAAAACAAAATCACCACTGATTCTAAAGACAACCACAAAGCATTCTATAGCTATGTCAAGAATCCCATTGGCGACACTCTGATCTGCTCTGAGTTACAGCAAAATGGCACTAAATATACAGAACCAACTGATATTGCTAACATCCTGGCAGATAAGTTCAGTGCTAACTTTACCTCCCTCTCACCCCCTATAGGGCCCATCTCTATACTGGAAAAATGTAAAGTTCCTGTAACCACAGCTGCACAGGTAAAATCCACACTCTCCAAAGGCAAGAACACAGCATCCATGGGACGGGGCAGGACAACATCCCAGGCTGCATTCTACAAGGACCACATAATGAAATGGCACCCCACATATGCACCATGTTCAATCATAGCCTCACCTCAGGTTTTCTGCCCATTGAATGGTGCACAGCGACGGTTATCCCACTCCACAAAGGGGAGCCACCACGGACCCCGGGAACTACCACCCCATTAGCCTAATGAGCCTGGCCTGCAAGGCCATGGAACGTATCATCATGGAACTTATAAACAAAGACACTGGTAATCTCCAAACTCTGGACCCCACCCAGTTCTGGTTTGTAAAAGGCAGATCATGTCTGTTAAACCTGATAAACTTCTTTGTAGCAGTCACCAAAGCCATAGACGAGGGTAAGGTGGTTCACACAGCCTATCTAGATCTCACCAAGGCTTTTGACACCATCCCCCACTCTGGAATTATAGATAAACTCACTAATCCGTATGTCACAAGATGGTTTGCCAAATGGATCACCTCTGTGACTCTGCTCGACAGGGGCACAGGAAAATAACTTTCTTAAGTGGCAAAAGCCAGAGTACCCTTTTGGTTAGGCTTATATAGGCCCTAGAGCCAATAACTTAGTACCTACCTATGAACCTATAAGGAACCTCTGTGGTCTCTCTAGCTGCTGCATGTGCTTGGCAAGATACATGCTGAAGGGGGCATTGTACTTGATAATGGGTTTGATAAGGGAGGAGTACAGGGGTGCTATGACCTTCTTGTTCCTGGATGAAATACCCTTACTTGTGAATTGGGTCACGTAGAAAGACTTCTGTATAACGGAGGCAACCTGGTGGTCAAAAGTCAGGTTGCTATCAACCTGGGTGCCCAAGTCCCTCATGACTGATTGCATGCTTAGTATATTGTCACTAATGTGCTAATTAGTGGGGATGCCATTTTCCCCAAAAGGGGATAATGATGTATTTCTTTGCATTCAGTTTGAGGCCATGCTTCTGGCACCAGTCATTAGTATGGGTAAGGCCCTCTTGGAGAATGTTCACATCTCTAGGGGAATTTAAGACAGCTCCCAGCTTGCAGTCATCTGCAAAACTGCTCAGCCATAGGCCAATGGTTTTGGCTTGCACCTCAGAAAAATATATCCTAAACAGCAGAGGCCCCAAAATCGATCCTTTGGATGCACCGCTCATTACGGATCTACTACTAGAGGTGGCTTATCCTATTTTGACTGAGTGGATTCTATCAGTGGGCCAGTTAGCTACCCATCTGGTAACATATGGGTTAATTTCTAGCTGGGAGAGTTTATCTATTATGCCTAAGTGGGGAATAGTGTCAAAGACTTTGACTAGGTTAAGGTAGGTGGTATGCACTGTCTTCCCCTTGTCCATGGCTTTGGTGACTGTTTTGAAGAAGTCAACCAAGTTTAGCAGGCATGATCTCCCTTTGACAGTGTGGCACTGAATCAAGACAGTTGGCAACAGTTAACACTATACCCCGACCCCATGTAGAAAAATGGGAAAAAGGGGGCTGATGATGATGATGATGATGATGATGATGATGAAGATGATCTCCCTTTGACAAAACCAAACTGTGTGGGGTCAAGTGTTTGGAGGTTGCCAATGTCCTTGTTTATAAGGTCCATGATAATTCATTCCATGGCTTTGCAGATCAGGCTAGTTAGGCTGATGGGCCTATAATTGCCTGGGTTAGGGGATGTTCCACCTTTGTGTAGAGGGATGACAGTGGCTGTCCTCCATTCAGCTGGGATGAAGCCGATGCCCAAGCTTTGGCTGAATAGGGTGCATAATGGAGCTAAGATCTCATGCCTGAGTTTATGTAGGACACAGCCAGGGATGTTGTCAGGTCCCATGTAGACTGTAATTTTTGCCTTTGAGAAGGCATTAAAGACCTGCTCACTGGTGATGAAGGGAGGAGGGCAGGTGCTGGGGATGTCCTAGTTTACTGATGGGGGGACGGGAGGGTGAAGTTTTCATTGAACCTGTCTGCCAGCAGGTTGGCTATATCTATGGCATTTGTATATGTGGTGTTCCTGACCACCAGTTCAGAGCAGAACTGAGTGTTACCTTTGAGACTGCAGACATATGTGAAGAAGGCCTTATGATTGTCCTTAGTGGATGTGTCCAATTTGGGCTGGATAAAATCAATACAATAGCTGCAAGGGAGGGCCTCACTTACACAGGAGTGCTGGTTAGGGAAAAAAATGCAGCTGAGATACCTCGCAAAGGGTTAAAACAGCGTAGAACCGGACCACTTAAAATCCAGGTTTCTGTCATCCTTGGACCCACTCCAATTTGTGTACAAACCAAATCGATCCACAGTACATGCTATTTCACTGGCACTCCATCTATCACTGGACCACCTGGAAAACAACAGCAGCTATGTGAGCATGTTAGTCATTGATTTCAGTTCAGCGTTCAACATAGTCATACCTCAGCAATTGATAGAGAAGCTAACTCAACTAGGAGTCAACACTCCAATGTGTTATTGGATTCTGGACTTCAGAAATAATGTAGAAATGCAGAACACCACCTTCTTCTTACTAAAAGGCCACAAACAGTATGTGCAGGAAAGAACACCTGAAATAGTATCACCTTGAGCAGTGGTGTACCTCAAGGCTCTGTTCTGAGCCCTCTGCTATTCACAATGCTAATGTGTGACTGCATTGCCAAGTATAGGTCTAATCATTTAATCAAGTCTGCAGATGATACCACAGTTGTGGGTCTCATCAGCAATGAGGAAGAAACAGCCTATAGAGAGGAGGTGAGACAACTGATAACTTGGTGTGGTTATAACAATCTGGCACTCAGTGTGAATAAGACCAAGGAAGTAATTGTGTATTTCAGAAGAAACCATAAGAAATATTCCCCACTCACAATCAATGGGGAAAAAGAACCAAGTTTCTTGGGGGTGCACATCTCAAAAGGCATGTCTTGATCTGTGAACACAAATGTCATTGTCAAAAAAGCACAGCAGTGGCTTCACTTTCTGCAAAGGATGAGAAGAGCAAATCTACCAACCCTGTTCTCATGACTTCTATAGTGGCATAATTGAGATCATTCTGACAAACAGCTTTACAGCTTGGTATGGCAACTGCTCCACCACCACAGACTGCAAGTCCCTCCAAAGAGTGGTGGAAGCAGCAGAAAGGATTACCAGGGCCACTCTACCATCTGTTCAAGACTTGCACCAGTCTTGTTTCCTCAACAGAGACAGGAAAATAGTCATGGACTGTACTCACCCTACATATGGACTGTTCCTGCACCTAACATCTGGAAGGCATTATCAAAGCATATGTTGCAAAATGGGCGGATTTAGCAGAAGCTTCTATCCCCTGGCCATCAGGCTATTGAACACCAATAGCAATTTACATCTCACTTGACATCAGGGACAGTAGGTAATATGACAAGTGAGAAGCATATTTGCATGCAATATACTTAAAAGGTCTTAAATACACTGTGCAATTAATTTAACAGATTATAATCTTATTTCTGTGCAATATCCACTGATGCTAAAGCAGTATCCTGTGAAATAAATAACAGCTGTGAATTTTTGTGCAATAAATATCGGGTTTCCTTAGACTAGTGACAACAAAATCCTGTGCAATAAGAAGTAGCTGTGGAATTCTGTGCAATAAATACAATGTCTATTCAGCTTAGCAAATTTCTTAAGTCATTATGGTACTGACGTTTTATCAGAAAAATTCTGTGAATTAATTGAGTAATTTTTATTTTTGGTTGTTCACCAGAATGCCAGACAATTAATGAAAAATCTCATAATAATAAAGGTTCTGTTAACAATGAAATTTACAACAGTAAGTTTATTATCAATCAGTTACATGCCTATTTTTGTAATTCCTAGAACACTGGTAACAAATTTGATTAATTGAAATGTGTAATATTTAATAAGAATTATGCAGAATTCCACTGAATTTATAATTCCAGGATTTGAGAAACATGAGTGTACATGGGCCTCTTTGAAGGGTGGCAATGATCTCATACTAGATTTAGTATTTTGTGATGTAAGTAATGAATCTTTAATTATTAATTTATTAACAGCCAAGAGTATTATTTTAGTCAGTTATAGAAGACCCACTATGGATATTACAAAACATAAGGAGTCTCTTGACACCCTTGAAACAAGATTAGCTTATGATAATTAAATTTTATTGGGTGATTTTAATTATCCAGATTTGACCGGTGGACGCTTAGTTCTTCTAATGACATTGCCAGAAAATTTATTAAAATTATGAGTTTCTATAACATAACTCAGTTGGTATTTGCCAACAGTAGGAAAGACAAAATCCTGAATTTAATTCTAAATGATGAGTAAAATCTCATTAGTAGGATTAGTGCTGGTATGCCACTAGTAATGTCTGATCATAATTCATTATGTTTTAAGATTTTGGTCATTACGTCTTCCTTTACAAAGCAGAAATTTTATAATAATAACATTAATTATAATACTATTAAAACAGTATTATGAACAGAAATTGGAACATGGAGGCATTCCATACGGGTTGTGGTTATAATGTACTAGAAAGGATTTTGACTAATTCTCTTCAGCTGTCTTGTGTTAATATTAAAGTCTGCAACAAATTTCCATACTGGTACAATAAAAGGCTGATTAAATATTATAGGAAAAACAAGTTGTTGTTCAGGAGGTAAAGAAAGTCTCCTTCCAGACAGAATAAGAGAGAAATAAACAAAATGACTGAAGTGTTGTAGAAGACTATCAATAAGAGGAAGCTAGTTTACGAGACAGAGTTGAATTCAACTGATAATAAAAATAATTATTACAAATTTATTAATTCATATAGGAAGAATTATAATTTATTTTAATTACTGATTTAGATTGTATTAAATTCAATAAGGAGAAGCTAGATTATGAGATACAGTTGACTTTTTCAAATAATAAAAATAATTATTAAAACATATATTAATTCATATTAGAAGAATTATAATGTAATTTCAATTATTGATTTAGATGGTACTAATTTGTTTAGTCCTAAGTCCATATCTAATACTTTCGGTACATTTTTTTCAGGTATATCTACTGATACTGGCAATAATGCATTTGTTTTAAATTAAATACAAAGGGATATTATTGTCCACATATTTATATGCAATTTCTTTGCACACTATTAACACAGCCATAAGTAAGCTTCAAAAGAAAACTTCTGCTGGTTTGGATGATATACCCCCAATTTTATTAAAGAATCTAAAGGATGAATTGGTTAGTCCTTTATTTTCAATATTTATTGCTCTGTTAAATTAATTCATTGTACCATCTTCTTGAAAATTTTCCATTTATTACCCCAATACATAAAAAAGGAATACTACAGTTATGAATAATGTTCATCCTATAAGCTTGACATCTCTTTTAAGGAAGTGTTTCAAAATGTGTCTTACAGTATTATAATACATGATAGAGCTTTAAATAAATTATATGATGTACATCAACATGGATTTAGTACTGGAAGATTTACCTTAACTAATGTAATTGTGTTATGACCATGTTAATATGACTACTGAGTTGGCTCTGTCTCCATTGATTATATTTTTATATATGGACAAGGCCTCTGATACTCTTCCACAAAGAAAATTATATGAAACTCTTTTAAGAGATAATTTAAATCCATTTCGTATTACCTGGATTATGGATTAGTTATTGGATAGGAAAAAGTAGTTTCAGTTCAGGGTCATATTTTTGATCATTGTACTATATAAACAGGTGTTCCACATGGCTCTGTGTTGGGACCACTATTGTTTAATGTTGTATTTGCAACCTTTCCAGTAATATAACATGGTTGGATGAATAAATATGCAGATTACTAAGATGAGGTTTGCTCTTACTTCATTGGATGCTTATGATTATATTAATAATTATATAAGAGAAATCTTTATCTGAGCCAATATCACTGGAATTGGATTTAATACAGATGTTGGGACCACTATTGTTTAATGTTGTATTTGCAACCTTTCCAGTAATATAACATGGTTGGATGAATACATATGCAGATGACTAAGATGAGGTTTGCTCTTACTTCACTGGATGCTTATGATTATATTAATAATTATATAAGATAAATCTTTATTTGTGCCAATATCACTGGAACTAGATTTAGTACAGATAAGTGTGGAATAATGTATTATTTTACAACAAAACATACAATTATTAGAGGTCTCAGATTACATAGACTTAGGAATATTAATTTAGTCATGGAATTAACTATTTCCATTAGAGATGACCAGCATATTGTATCTTTATATAAAACTTATATTAGACCTTTACTTGAATATGACAAATGTTTCTCATATTTACAATATGTTCATTTGGATAACTTAGAAAAGGTAAATTTACTAAGAAAAACAGAATATTTAATGAATTGTCCTATTTAGACAGATGTGTTACTTAAAATTATATTCTATACATTAAAAATATCTCAGGGGTAATTTATTTTTTGGATTTAAAGTTTTTGCTAGTAAATTACTTCTGGCTATGTTTGATGTTATTATTAATTATAGTGCAAAGACACAAACATAATAATTCGATGTTCAAAGTTAATGCTGTCAGATCTGATTTGAAACTTATGTATCTAACTCAGTTCATTCTAAGACAGTAGAATACACTTCCTCTGGATATTATTAAATCTGATCCTCTTTCAAATTTTAAAAAAGATGTTAGACATTTGGTTCAATGCCAAAGAGTTTTCTCCTGATTTGACTCTATCAGCATTGTTAGAAGGCCTTCCAGTCTAAATAATGTTTATATACTTATGAACTTATATGTCTATAGATACACACATATATGACTAATATATATATATATATATATATATATATATATATATATATATATATATATATATGTTTGTATAGATGGCCAGCCTTATGTATAGGTGAACTAGGTGGCCACTTCTTAAAGTGATGAAATGAGGCATTTCTTTACATTAATAAAATAAAATAAACAAATAAATAAATAAAGGGCATGCAACTGTCCTTTGCAAAGAAATGGCAGCCACAGTACTCTAGGGAGGAATTATAATATCTGAAGGGCCTATCCATTCAATTTGTTGGCCTTCTACTCTCTGTCCCATGTGTGATCTCCCAGGACAAAGTAACTGCAGGGCAAGGAGAAAGCTGTGGTACTGGTGACTGTGTCAGGTAAGTTTTTTTTATTACTGGCTAGCAATCAAATATTTTGGATTAGCTGTCCTTGATATTGCCCTGTTGTCCTTCATATTTTTTGTATTATCAGATTGTCTGGTGAATGACTGTCGATTACAGTTAATCAAAAATGCCAGACATTGGAGTACCATGCTTCTTACTCCTGTGAAAATTGTTGTTGATGCAAAGCTTGTTATTCTAATAACTAAGTGAATTATAGTTGCATTGAAAAAATGCTGTCACCATATGTGTGGGGGAATATGACTATTGGCTGCTCTTTGCTGTATAGTCTGACTTTGCAGGAATATTTTGATTTGTGTGAAGCAAGTAATTTGGAATACTTGATGTGTGGTTACTTTTTTCATGGAACAAAACTGAAATGCAATTTACGGCCATCATTTTTATTATTAAAATGTTTACAATGAGACTGAAGTGCACACATAAAAATAGCTGTAGCTGCTGAATAAGGGAGAGTTGTATGTAGAAATTAAATTACCTTTTGTTTTCTGAGCTTAAACAGTCACTATATGTCTCTGTAGGTCTAGTGTCCATTTACAGGATTAATGTGACTAGTGTGAACCACTTGGAATACTTTAATGGTGTGGCTATTGCTTGCATGGGACAGCTGAAATACAGTACATGGCTGTCGTTAATACAATTGTCTGAAATGTACACAGAAGTGCTGGGGGGTTGCACTGTCTGTTGAAACTAACTCTCTTATTTGCTCGGCTTAAATGCTTAAGCTATTTAACTGGGCATCTAAGATATGTATAGACAGAGTAGCTATAAACTGCATATGGAGGAAAACTGACCAGCTGTCTATGCTGACTGCTCATTATTCTAGCTTTGCAGGTCTAAGTGATGTGTGTGAAGCAGCTTAGATTTATTTAATGTGTCATAACTACTTGTTTGGAGATATTTGAATTAGACACAGAAATTATTATAATTTGTAGTGGTGAAGGCTGTCTAAATGAAAGTGACTGACCTTATCATTTGCTTAGACAGTCTTATTTCAAAAAAT
>NC_056748.1:641453745-641696245 GCF_019279795.1 Protopterus annectens | reverse complement strand
TCGAGAATGCTATTACTTCGATTATATTTATAAGATATTTTGTTGGAATGCAAATTAGGTCAGTCGCATCTAAGCCAAACTTGATCCGCTTACAGGGTTTCTGGGCAATCAAAACTATATTGTCCCTGCGTGGACTGACGACCTATTTAATTAAGACAAAATACATTTATTTAGCATAATATATATATGTATATATATATATACACACACACACACACGTTTGATAAGGTGCAATATTTGGTGGCATGAGTTGACCTCTGTATGTCACTACAGTAAAGGTGTAAGATCCGCAGTATATAATGATTGATTTCTGTAACAGACAAGACAAATGTAATTGGTTCAAATGTCAAGTTTATAAACTACTTGTTTCAGAGAAGCTTTATACATGCATTTAAACTGTGTGTGTGTTTGTGAGATCTATTTATTTGTCTATATGGTGTGTGTGTGTGTGTGTGTGTGTGTGTGTGTGTGTGTGTACACACACAGACACATAAGTGTGCATATATTATTGGAATAAAGTTAATGAATGACTTTTAACTGGAAGGAGAGTTATGTTCCATAATCTTGAAAGGTGTTTGTAATGTATCTGTCATATTTTTCTTTTCATAAGGTGCAGTGTATTCTATGCATAGACTTTCAAGAATAATCTGATTAGACATTGCCTAATGGGCCAATCAGAGGCCACCTATAAATAAACTATTACAATAGAATGTGATGATAATTTCTGAACCTTTCTGAGTTGTTTAGGTTTTTCACCCCTGGGAAGTTTTACCTTTTTATGTGGTTTCAGGTGACTTGTTTGATGACTACAAAATATAGCACTGTATCCAATAATGGGTTGGATGGGTGACGTATTGCTAGGCATACCATGTGCCTTACCATTGCAGTTTGTGTTGACTGACATTTAATGCTTTTAATTATCCCCTTATGCGGAACAGCACTGAATGCCTTAATAAGTCAGGATAAGCGACGCACTGTTAAGCCCTTCATTGAGTGCTGCCATTACCACTTCATAGAATGTCACACTATTCAAATGGCAGCATCCTGTCTTAAAGAAATCCACAGTCTCCTATATCTAACTTTAGCAGCTCCTGTTATTATGGATACGCTAAATAATGACACCCTCCATGATTGTTCTGGTCATGGGATGTTTCTAAAACTGCCTGGGTCAGATTTGTTACCCCATCCCATACCCTTTGTTAATTTGTAGCTTTGTGGCTTCTCATCATAGATCAAGGAAGTTTCAGCATGTTCCCTTTAGGCTTTGCCGGATTGATTTTGTGTAGAAGATGACAAGTGTCTGATCTCATGGAAGTTGAATTTTTAATTTTACTTATAGCAAGAGTTATCATATGTGTAGTTAAAAAAGGGAGGTCTATGCTTCTCTCTAAAGCACTCTGACGTGCATCTTAGTTTGCACAAATTTTTTTTCTGCAAATAAATGCTGTGTCCTTTGGCTAGACAATGTAATTATCTAATGACAAAATGTTACATCATGTATTTTCCTTTTCTTTTTCTAATGTAATTAAATAATACTTCATAACTGCTTTCAGCATTTGAGACCAAATTGTATTCATAGTTATATATGGAAGAGTTTTTAAGGTTCATAGGTTTATAGGTGTGTTCTAGGCTAATATCCTTGGAGCCTTTACAAGCCTAGCCCATATGATTACCCTGGCATCGTGCCACCCAACATTAGTTTCTAGTGCCTCTGTCGAGTAGAGCCACTAGAGTGATCCCCGGTGTGAATTTTCTATTTCCCATTCACTCATCAAGATTTCTCTTGAAGAGGGCCAGTGAGGTACTCTGTTTGACATGTATGGGAAGTCTATTCCATAGCATGGGCCATCTCTGTGTTATGAACTTGTCCCTCCAGCACGTTCTGTTGATTGTGGTAATGAGGTTGAGGTCTCTGGAGTGTGTAGTGCAGAGGGATTGGGATTTATTTAGATGTAGCATTTCTAACAGAGCTGGGTCAGACATGGCTTTGTAAGTCAAGCAGAGATCATCTCTAAATAGGCGATATGAGACAGAGAATAGTTGGAGTTTTTTGAGTCTGTCCATATAGGACAAGTGTTTAGATCCTCTTTGTGAGGTACTTTTGGGGTCTTTCCATTTGTTGCAGGTGTCTAGTGAGGTACATGCCAAATGGGGCATTGTACTCTATGACTGGCCTAATGAGGGAAGAGTAAAGGGAGACAATGATCTCTTTCTTCCTGGATGCAACACCCTTAGTAATGAGATGTGTCAAAACAGAGGTTGCTGTCAACCTATTTTCCCAGATCTCTTATAATGCCTTCTGTGTTCAGTGGACTACCATTGATGTGTTAATTCATGGGAACCAGGTTTTTCCAAAAGGGGATGATGACACATTTTTTGGCATTGAGCTTAAGGCCATGGTTCTGACACCAGTCGTTGGTCTCAGTGAGACCTTTCTGTAGGATGTCAACATCACTTGGGGAGTTAATAATAGCTTCCAACTTGCAATCGTCTGCAAACTTTGTCAGTCAGAGACCCTTTGTGTTGGCCTAGACTTCAGAGAAGTAGATACCAAACAGGAGAGGACCCAGGACCGAACCCTGTGGGACTCCACTCGTGACTGGTCGGCAGTCTGACTTGGAGTCAGCTACTTTCACACTGTGGGTTCTATCTGTGGGCCAGTTTGCAACCCACCTGGTGATATAGAGGTTGATGCGTAGTTTTTCTATGATTCCTGAATGGGGAATGGTATCAAAGGCCTTGGTCAGATCAAGGTAGGCTGTATGAACCATCTTGCTTTCATCCACAGGTCTAGTAACTGACTCATTGAAGTCAACCAAGTTGAGCAGCATGATCTACATTTCACAAAACCAAACTGTGTGGGATCCAGAGTTTGGAGATTCCCTATATCCTTGTTTATTAGGTCCATGATGATGCATTCCATATCTTTGCATATCAGACTCATCAGGCTAATGGAGCAATAGTTCCCAGGGTTTGTAGTTGCTCCTCCTTTGTGGAGCGGGATGACTGTAGCAGTGCACCATTTGGTAGGGACAAAGTCTGAGGTGAGGCTGTGATTGAACAGGGCACACAGGTGAGGTGCCAGTCCACTCTGTAGTTCATGTAGAACACAGCCAGGGATATTGTCAGGTCCCATATAAGCTGTATTCTTGGCCTTGGACAGTGCAGTTTTATCCTGTGCAGCTGTAATACTGGGTGCCTGGCAATCTACTGGTATTGTGATTAGTCTTTTGGGGGGGGGGGGTGAGAGGGGTAAAGCTGGCAATGAATCTTTCGGCCAGTATATTGGCAATATCTGTTGGCTCGGTGTAATAGGAGTTACCGTTGTGCAGTAGCTCAGAGCAAATCTGGGTAATGCCGTGGAGATTCTTTACATAACTATAGAAGGCCTTATAGTTGTCTTTACTATCTGCTCTATTCAGGAAAGTAGGGACAGGAGCGGCCTTAGGTCAACTGGTGCTGTAGGCAAAAGGGCTCCACGACACCCCCAACCACACCACCCAGTGCCCCCATCATAGTCTACTTACACCAAATAAATACTGGAAAAGTGCCCCTACTAGAGCGGCGCCCTAGGTGTCCACCTAGTTGGCTTATGCCTAAGACCGGCTATGAGTAGGGATGCAGCATTTCCACTGATAAAAATGAGATTAAGAGGATAAAATTGCCCCTGGCTCACAATTAACACTGAAAAACTACCCCACTTGGAAAGGCTGGAAGCAACATGATTTATAAAAAAAAATGCTGTGTAACACATATCTCAACCTATGTAAAAAGGCTTGAGTTGGCCAAAGCAACATTTGCCAGACCAAAATAAAATATGCTTGCTTAAAATCTTAAATACTTTTGATCTGAAATTAAAATCTAACTGGAACAATTACAGACTCCACTATGACTTTGCAAATGAGTACAGAAACCTATTAATAGACACAATACATAAAATAACTAGCCATTACCTCCCTTCTGATCTCCCACATTTTCAATTAACTCCTCACAATCCTCTCAAGCTCTCTCATTTCAGCTTTGCACACTGGCAGCTTATTCTCCTACTTTTTACTTTTGGAAAATTTCTGAAAACATTATTAAGAAAGTACCACTAAAATTATATTATAAAGATGATGCATTCTCAACACTGCTTCCAGCATTCTTATGAATGGATGCTTTATAAATAGCAAGTCTTCTTATATACATCTGCAATCAATCACTTAGTTCAAATGTTTTTCACCAAGCCTTTATATATGCCTCCATAATGCCACTCCCTAAAATAGCCCAACCCAAAGACAATGGAGACTGTAGACCAATTGCAAATCTCTGCCCACTAACAAAAGTATTTGGAAAACAGATCTACAATCAAATATTTGATTGTATAATTAGTACACCCTTGTGAATGATACCCAACACGGCTTCAGAAAAGCCTTTAGCACCACACCCTATTAACAACCTCCTTTCTACCCAAGGTATCCCCAGCTTTCTATTCTTCATCCACTGCTGTTCTCCCTTTGTATTAATGACATCGCCACAGACTTCAAGCACACCTTAATGTTATCATGTACACTGATGAAATCCTTGTCCTAGAATCCAGTCGTAAGCTACACACCCTTGAGAACAATCTTCAAACCTCTTTCACAAAATTATGCACTTGAACCCATGAAAATAGGCAACTCATTTACAGGGTAATATCCAGCATTATGATCTTTGGGATATCATTAAAAGCTTCCAAAAATATCCACTTCTAACCTATACAGAAATATTCTCCCACAAGTCTTAAAAAAAGGTATCTAGACCTTACCCTAGACACCTCGCTTTCCTTCAGCAATGACAACACCATTACCAAAACCATTACCCAACTCAAAGTCTGCTATAAAGTATCAAATTGCTAACTCCAACAACCTGCAAAACCTTAACCAAAAATGTATTAATACTCAAAGTGGAATAAATCTTCATTTAATAACATTCTACTGTAGTACAAAATACTCAAAAGGAATAAATAGCTGTCAAAAAATATGCAGATCCCCTCTCCTTATTGACCAAGAAATCCACCAGTGCCACCTGTTAGAGCAATACAAATGGCTACAAGTCAGTGAAAGGGAAGCCTTTCTTTTTTTGTGTCTAGTTTTCAAAATACTGAATGAAGGACACTACTGAGTTCCAAACTACAAATCAAACAAAAGTATTTGGATTTGTGTAGCTTTGGCTTATGCATGCTTTTTACTGTCTGTTCCATACATTGGAAATGGAGGATGATTTTGTATGAAGTGAGATTTTAAACCAGCTCAAGGTCTTATGTGTGTATCTGCCATAAAGCTTGGACTAATTCAGTGACAACAGAGATGGTCTGATTTCCTAAGTAAAGAACTCTTGCAACATAAAGTCTTGTACATAAGTCATATACAAGGCAAAGCTGCTCCTCCAGCCTAAATATTGGTTAACTTAACTATATCTGGAATCATCCTATACCTCTCCTTCCAATAAAATAATAGGATCATAGAAAGTTACTAGGCTATTGACCTGAGGGTTATACCAAACTTAGCCTATTACTACTCATTGGAAAATACACCCATTGTATACTATACCTAATTTTATCAAGCAAAATAGTAGTCTAGACAAAGGACCGTAATGTTAATAGTTGCCCATGTCCAAGAGAGATGATGGTGCTTATCCCTGGCAGGAATTTATGATTACCCATACATTTATCCAGTTTCCTCTTAAACAGAGTTATAGATATACTTTGCTTAACATAAATTGGTAGCCTGTTCTAAACCCGTGGCAACTGCTGTGAGATGAATCTGTCTGTCCAGCATGTCTTATTTTAGGTCACAGGCCAGATTTAGGCCCATGTAAAGGGTAATTCTCGTCACATTTGATCTGCGGATGTGCAGCAACTCCATCAGTTTGGGGTCGGAGATAACTCTGTATGCCAGGCATAAGTCTCCCCTGAGCAGTCTATATGCTACTGTGTAATGTGACAAGGACTTCATTTGTCTATGTAGGGTATGTGTTGAAGACCCTGGATCTTTTTTGTAATGAATCTCTGGGGTCTGTCCAGTTGCCGCAGGTGCCCAGCACAAAACATGCAAAAAGGGACATTATACTCAATTGTGGTTCTTATAAGGGACCAGTACAGGGGGGTTATAACCTCTTTTACTCTTGAAACAATGTCATGCTGATCAAATGTGTGACATAGAAAGCCTTCCTTACCATAGTAGACACATGATGGTCAAAGTTAAAGTCACAGTCTACTTGTGTATCCAAATCCCTCACTACAGCATTCAAACTTAGGGTATTGTTGTGGATTTGATAGTTAGAAAGGACGTTGCTTTTGCCAAAAGGGATGATGATACATTTCTTAGTATTCAGTTTAAGTCTGTGGTTATGGCACCGGTCATTGGTATTTGTGAGTCCCTCCTGGAATACACTGACATAATTTGGGGAGAGAGTGATTGCACCTAGTCTGCAATCATCAGCAAACTTGGTCAGCCAAAGCCCCTTTGTTTTGGCCTGAATGTCTTAGAAGTAGATACCAAACATTAGGGGACCCAGTAACAACCCTTGTGGCACTCCACTGGTGACAGGTCTACTGGATGAGGTGGAGTCACCCACTTTGACAGCATGAGTGTGGTTGGTGAGCCAATTTGCTACACATCTTACAACAAAAGGATGGACGTTCAGGTGGGTGAGTTTGTCATTATGCCAGAATGGGGTATTGTGTCAAAAGCCTTCGCTAGGTCAAGATAAATGGTATGTACAGCTTTGCTGTCATCTGTAACCCTGGTCACATTTTCAAAGAGGTCCACCAGATTCAGTAGGCACCTACCCTTTACAAAACCAAACTGGGTGGGATTGAAGGTTTGAAGATCACTTATATTTTTATTTATGAAGTCCAAGATGATACATTCCATGGCCTTAGATATTAGGCTGGTGAAGCTAATGGGTCTATAGTTCCCTGGATAAGCCTCCCTTGTGAAGGGGAATAACTATCGCTGTTTTCCATTCAGCAGGGACAAATCCTATATTCAGGCTGTGGTTAAATATAGTGCCTAAGGGGTTGCTAATTCCTGTTTTAGTTTGTTTAGTGCACAACCTGGGATGCCATCTGGTCCCACAGAGGCTGTGCTTTTTGCCTTAGACGGAGCTTTGATGACCTCTTCTTTAAATATGTATGGTGGGAGGATGTTGGTATCATTTGTGATATGTTTGCAGGGGTTAATGGAGTGAAAATTTTGCTGCGCCTATCAGCTAGTATATCAGCAATTTCTGCATGATCCATATGTGTGACACCATTTGACAATAGTTCTGCACACATCTGGGTCTTAACTTTTAGGCAATGGATGTAGCTAAAGAAGGCCTTATGGTTATTCTTGGCTGTGTTTGCTAAATGTTTCTCGAAGTTACCCTTGGAGGTTTTTATTAGTTGTCTTAATTGTTTACTTAATATTAGTAGGGTACTTTTCCAGAGTGGGGACCTCCCTTTTGTATTCTTAGACAACAGCTTCTTACATTTGTTGTATA
This sequence comes from Protopterus annectens, assembly GCF_019279795.1. Classification (NCBI taxonomy): domain Eukaryota; kingdom Metazoa; phylum Chordata; order Ceratodontiformes; family Protopteridae; genus Protopterus; species Protopterus annectens. Next base: position 641,688,739 of record NC_056748.1, on the reverse strand, counting down.
GTTTATTGATACCTGATGTCCACCAGGGTGGCAGGTGTTTTCTACAGGTTCTTGCTTTGGTCCTGTCTGGCACAGCCAAGTCAACACATTTGTGAAGGTGTTGGTACAGGGCAACAGAGTAATCCTTAGTATAGTTGGCAAGACCATCTGTAGGAGCAGGGGCTTGGAAGTCATATATGCCAACCCCTAGGAGGGCATAATCAGCTTTGGTGAAGTTTTTTTATCTGACATCACCACTAGTGGGTGCAGAGGTTACTATCATATCAAAGGTGACTTGACTTATGGTCAGATTTTGCCAGTAAGGATCCTACACTAACGGTAGTGCACAGGTTGCCCATGTTGGTCAGAACCAGGTCAAGTAAATTCGAGCCTCTAGTAGGATTTTGTACAATTTGTTTCAGGGCATTGGAGTTAAACCCAAGGAACATTTGTGCAAGTAGGTTTGGTTTTGTCTAGGTTTCACATTGATGGTAGGATAGTTAAAATCCCCTATGACAAGAGTGTTAGATTGTATTTCGATTGACTCAAGTAGAGCCAAATAAGCCACATGTGCTTCATGGTTCATGGAGGCAGGACTATAGCTAGTGATACTTGAAGGGGGGTTTTGCCCATGGTAATCTGAACTTGGAGCAGTTCCATAGAGTTTTCCTGTCTAACCAATATAGAAGTGTGTTTTATCTTTGATGTAGATACATACCCCGCCTTCTTTTGTTCTCATTCGTTCATGTTGCCCTCTGAAGGTGTGGAAGGCATTGTAGCCTTGCAAGGCTGGAGTACTCTCTGTGGTCCTTGAACTACATTTCAGTGATTGCACAGATGTCAACAACCTCCAGGGCAAGATGGGCTTCCAAAAAGTGCAGCGTTTGGTTTAGACTTCTAGCGTTTAGCAGCCTGACCCTTACTTTTCTTGTGCTATTTATTTTTATATCGGAAGTTTTGTTTTTGAGACCTTGCTTAAAAAAGGCATTATGGGGGTGGCAAGTGCCTTAGCTAGCAACCAAAAGTCCAAAGGTGCCAGGTGCAGATCATCTCTGGCAAAGCAGCGAGGTCTGTCCACCATGTCATCCAAGGCTGACAGAAACTGGATCCCCCTTGAATGACATGAAAAGCTAAGCCGATTATTGAAGTCAGTTATTTTTTGTTTATATTGTGACATCATTCTAGGTCAGGGTAAGATGCTGTTGAGGGATAGAGACATACCTGCCTGGGACACATTTTCAGTGGGTTCCATCATGTCTCTCTTCATATAGTCCTGGGAGGTACATCTTAAGTCATTCACACAAACATGTTCTATGAATCATAACGGTATTTTTTGTTGAGTGACCTGAGTGCATGTGTTATCCGATGAATCCTGGCATCAGACAGGCAGCTGACAGTGACTTTCTCCTTATCCAACCTGGTGAGTGGGACGTCAGTGTGTCTCACTATAGAGTCACCAATAACTAGGAAACTTGGTTTGGGTGTGTGGTGTTGTTATGTCTCTTTGGTGCTGTGGTGCAGTTCCCTTGTGTTTAGGAGGCCCCTGTTTTTTAGGTAAGTTTTTAGAGAGTACCTCTGCATATGATGGTCTGTGTGTTCATAGGTTGGTACTAGGCTAACGGCCCTAGGGCCTATACAAGCCTAGCCATAACAATTCCCTGGCTATTTCTTCCCACACTATTTACTTCTCTAGACCCCTGTCTAGCAGGGCAACTGACGTGATCCCCGGGGTGAATTTCCTTTCTCCCATCCAATCATCAAGGTTCCTTTTGAAGAGGGCCAAGGAGGCGCTTTGCTTGACATGTATGGGCAGTCTATTCCAGAGTCTGGGGAGTCTGTGGGTCAGGAACCTATCCCTCTAGCATGTTTTGTTTATTGTGATGACAAGGTTTAGATCTCTGGAGCATGTGGCTCTGAGGGATTGGGATTTCTTTGTGTAGCATGTCCAACAGCTCTGGGTTTGACATGGCCTTTTATGTTAAGCAGAGATCGACTCTGAGTAGACAGTATGTGACAGAGTATAGCTGGAGTTTTTTAAGGCAGTCAGCATAGGGCATCTGCTTTAGGCCTGTGATTCTTTTAGTGAGGTATTTCTGTGGTCTTTCCAGTTGTTGCTTAAGTCACAGTTTTGTGTATGAGTTGCAGTGGGAGTGCTGAAAACCTCTACAGTGATACTTTTGGGAGTGTGTGAGAGCTGGGATTCCAGATTTGTTGTGAAGGTACATCTCTCACACTCAGTGTTGGAGTGATTTAGTAGTAGAGGGTTGTCTGTGTACATGAGGCAGTTGGTGCAGTGCCTCAGGAGGCCCATATCAACCAGGCTGGCAGAAGAAACAAGGGTAGTCTGACAGTCCATAATGCTAGGTGTAGAACTGTTCTAGTAGCTACTTCTAAGGGAAAAAAATTGAATCAGCAGAGGTGTACGATGCTGCACGATAGTGTATTGTGCACAAACAAGAGAAAAGATTTGCAGCAAAATTAAACAATCCAAGACCTCAAACTGAGCCCTGTTACAGTAACCTTCAGTCAGATCACTCCACACTGTACACTCCTGCCACAAGGATACGGGGGGGGGGGGGGCTTCTCTAACAAAAGATTTTCTTCTTTAGTGCTTGATCCTTGAAACAGAACTAGATTCAACAGGTCTAGTGTATGCTGCAGTAACACAAGTGCAACAGTACAAGCAGAATTTCAGATAAAATAAAAATGAAAGCAGCTGATATGAATGAGAGCAAAAAAATACAATCTGAACAGGTACATTTGTAATACAAGCCTGTGTATCTCAGTTATACACACACAGATCTGTAGATTACAGGAATATGACACAATAAATAGTACACCTTTGGATAGGAAAATACTTTATTTGCAAAGATTCTGCTTATTAATGATATGTTTAACCTACACTATTACTTTACATTGGCAAACATCTGCCTAACCTTCTTCTTTTTCAGCTGTTCCCAGTAGGCATCGTCACAGCCGAACATCTGTTTCCATTTCTCCTGTCTTCTGTATCTTGCTCTGTCACATCAACCACCTGCATGTCCTCTCTCACCATATCCATAAATCTTATCTTAGGCCTTCCTCTTTTCCTCTTACCTGGCAGCTTCATCCTTAGCATCCTTTTCCCAATATAGCCAGTACTTCTCCAAACCAATGCAATCTTGCCTCTCTGGCTTTGTCTCCAAATTATCCAACCTGATCTGACCCACTAATATACTGATTCTTAATCCTGCCCATCCATGTCACACCCAGTGCAAATCTTCGCATGTTTAACTTTGCCACCATCAGCTCTGACTCCTGTCTTTTCGTCAATGCCACCATCTCCAGCCCATATAACATAGCGGGTCTCACTGCCCTCTTGTAGACATTCCCTTTCACTCTTACTGGTACCCGTCTATCACAGATCACTTCTGACACTCTTCTCCACCCACTCCACCCTGCCTGTACTCTCTTCTTCATCCCTCATCCACACTCACCATTGCTCTGAACTACTGATCCCAAGTATTCAAACTCATTCACCTTCACCAGATATACTCTCTGCATCCTCACCATTCCTCTATCCTTCCTCTCATTCACACACACATATTCTGTCTTAGTCCTGCTGACCTTCATTCCTCTCCTCTCTAGAGTGTATCTCCACCTCTCTGGGGTCTCTTCAATGTGATCCCTACTTTCACCACACATCACAATGTCATCTGCAAACATCATAGTCCATGAGGATGCACAAGCCAGTGCATTTCTTCGTGCTGGCCTAAGCCCGGATAAATGGGGAGGGTTACAGCAGGAAGGGCATCCAGTGTAAATCTTTTGCCAAATGAAGTATGAGGACAACAAACATCTGCTTAACCAGTGGCTGATATTTAATTTCCAACATTTTAGAAATAAAAAATGGATTGTAACACCTAAATAATTAGGAAACAATTTGCATACACTGAAGGGCTACCCCGGCAAATAACTTCAAATAAATAAATAAATACCTCTTAAAAATTATCTAGCTAGAGGTATGGACAAAAGGATTCACTTTAGATTATTGAATTACCAAAAACTCAAAACCCTTACGGTTGAGACCATATGATCGAGTTTTTGGAAACTCAAAAATCGAAAGTGCATAAAAAACACAGAAAACATTAAAACAATGTTTCTGCAGGGGGAAAGCCCCCCTGCACCCCCACAGCCCCTTACTTAAATATACCAACTCCGAGATCGCACTACATCAAAGAAAAGGGAAATCACCTGTTCCGCGCTGTATGCAGAAGCATAGAACGGAAGGTTTCCCATGTCCTCACTGTAGTGCAATCTCAGAGTTTGTACATGTAAGTAGGAGATGGTGAGTGGGGTGCAGGGGGGCTTGCCCCCTGCAGAAACATTGTTTTAATGTTTTCTGTGGGTTTTTTTTTATGCAATTTTAGATTTTTGAATTTCCAAAAACTCGATCATATGGCCTCGACCATATGGGTTTCGAGTTTTTAGTAACTCGATAATCTGAAGTGAACCTGGACAAAATTACCATAGCTTTTCTGGAGTTAGACTTAAAGCTTGACATCTCAGTGAACTGCTGCAGCATTTTGTGTAGCTTATCCGGGTCCTGATTGGGATTTTCCATTAACACTACACAGTCATCTGCAAGAAGCAATGTATGCACTTCTGTATCAGAGAAACTCCCCCTGTAAGTCCTTCCACCTTATGTAGCATTTGTGCCAGGGTTACAATGGGCAACATAAACAGGCCAAGGGAATGGAGACACCCATGTCTTGGACCCTTAAACAGGGAAAAAAAGCAGGGTGGATAAGGTAGAATCTGCTAACAACCTCACAAGTAAAGACAGATAGAGTGTGTTCACTGCCATTATCATCTTCTCTGAGGGACTGGCGTGTTTGAGGACTGCCCACAAAACCAGCCACTGCTAGGGTGTTCAGTTTCTGTTAAAGCTGTATAAAGTCAGGGTCCTTAAGTAATTATTGCTAGAATATCCTTTTATAAACCTGGGCTGATTGGGGTGCATTTACAGGGTGTTTGTCCACATTTATTAACAACACTGGATGGCAATCATGCATACTCATAGGATATTTGCCTGGTTTATATATTTCCACTATTCTAGATTTTTTCACATACAATACTGATTTACTTGTTTGGAACATTTATTGGAGCAACAGGGTGATCGGGTATACAATGCTGTCTTCAATGCCTTCTATATCCTAATTATTAGGCCAGCAGGGCTTGAGGCTTTACCTCTTGGGAGTCTTTTGATTTCTGCATCCACCACTTTTCTCATTAACTTATTTGATTCACTAGGCATAAATGCTTCTTGTCAGGGAGACTATGGAGAACTGCTGATCAGAATACCACATAATACTACTACAGACAAATAGGGACTGAAGGAATCAAATTCATTTTACAAAATGTAGATGATTAGCAGATAATAGCATTTATCTGCTGTGCTAAACTGAATAATTGCTGAACTGCTTTCTAACATTCCCATCAATGAAACCTGAAAAAGTTGTAGCCGAACAATGTAAAAAAATTGTAAAGACTAGCTGAACAATGTAAAAAAAAAAATTGTAAAGACTATCTAATCCTACAGCCTCACTACTGTCGCTCACTACTACCTCCCTGCTATCACCCTTTAGTGCTTCTCTGCTATCGTTAACTCCCATCTCACTGACATTACTCACTAATGCCCCACTGCTATCGCTAACTGCCACCTCCCTACTGTCATGCACTGCCACCTCACATATATTACACACTACTGCCCCCTACTATCAGTTATTACCATCTTCCTACTATAGCATTCACTGCCACCTCACCACTGCCTCAGTGCTATTGCTCACTGCCATCTCCCTGCTGTCACACACAAAATGCATCTATGAAATATGGATGAAGGTCACCTAAATAGTATTGACTTAATACATATCAAAAGCTGCTATTTCAGTCTCACACTAGAAATTTATCAGCAAAGTGGAGGTATGGAGTTTGGTAGTACTACTCTGATCATTCTGAAAGTTGCTCAGACAGAAAGGACTGCAGATAAGTGATATAAAGTCACAGTCTATGCAGCTAAGGAATGGGGGTTCCCCAAGGCTCACTTGTGGAATCACTTCTATCACTTCTCTTCACACTCTATCTCAGTAGTATTTTTATTGTGTGCCTAATATTCAGATACTCTGGTATGCTGATGACCTTGTTATCCAGGAATCAGATGATAAATTATCTGTACCTTTTCGGTCTCTAGCCAACATAAACAGCACACTAGACAGCGAATAGTCTTCTCATACTTAAAGGAGCAGTTAAACATGGAAGTAAAAGCATAACTGCATTTTTTAAGTAAAACAGGCATCAGCAAAGTTAATAACAAATACAATTTATAATGCTGTATAAATTCATAAGTTTTTACTAAATTTATGTAGTGCTTTAGCTTCAGTGGTTACTGAGGTTATCTTTAAGTGGTGATAGCTTGTATTGTCAAGAAAGGATGCATTTGTCTGTCTGGCTAGACAGAACTTTAGAAAACAGATCTAAAGATTTCAGTATCAGGCATTTAGATTAACCTGGGCAGCTGTAGAAGGCAGGCACTGAAAAGCATCAGGGTAATGCTAGCCTATCTAATCAGAACATTCATTACTGATATTCATTTTAATATCATCATCATCTTTCGACTTTTCCCGTTAGGGGTCGCCACAGCGGATCATCTCTTTCCATTTCTTCCTATCATCTGCATCTTGCTCTGTCACACCAACTGCCTGCATGTCCTCTCTCACCACGTCTATAAACCGTATCTTAGGCCTTCCTCTTTTCCTCTTACCTGGCAGCTCCATCCTTAGCATCTTTTTCCCAATATACCCATCATCCCTCATCAGCACATGTCCAAACCAACGCAATCTCGTCTCTCTTGCTTTGTCTCCAAACTGTCCAACATGAGCTAACCCTCTAATATACTGATTCCTAATCCTATCCATCTTAGTCACACCGAGTACAAATCTTAACATCTTTAACTCTGCCACATCCAGCTCTGACTCCTGTCTTTTTGTCAATGCCACTGTCTCCAACCCATATAACATAGCTGGTCTCACTACTGTCTTGTAGACCTTCCCTTTCACTCTTACTGGTACCCATCTGTCACAAATCACTCCTGACACTCTTCTCCACCCATTCCACCCTGCCTGTACTCTCTTCTTCACCTCTCTTCCACATTCACCATTACTCTGAACTGTTGATCCCAAGTACTTAAACTCGTCCACCTTTACCAACTCTACTCCCTGCATCCTCACCATTCCTCTACCCTCCCTCTCATTTACACACATATATTCTGTCTTAGCCCTGCTGACCTTCAGTCCTCTGCTCTCTAGAGCGTATCTCCACCTCTCCAGAGTCTCCTCAACCTGATTCCTACTCTCACTACAGATCACAATGTCATCTGCAAACGTCATAGTCCATGGGGCCTCCTGTCTGATCTCATCTGCCAACCTGTCCATCACCACTGCAAATATTTTAATAATGAGAAAAAAGATAAGTCAGTATCTGTTAAATGGTAAAATAGACAAAGAAAGCTAAGACTGAATTTATGGACAAAGTAAAAATGGAAAGATAGCCTGTATCAGTGGAATAGAGGGATAAGATTCTGATAATAGCCCAGGTGACCCAAGTTCGATTATCTGCTCAGGAGCATGGTGGCACAGGCAGTGAGGAAGGACATGGCCCCTTCTGAAAGTGAGGGAATGTGCTGGGTGGTCTTCCTTTGAGCTTAGAAGAAATGCTACACTGGGGTTGGGGGGTTGGGGGTGGGAAAGGGCTGAGTGAGATGCAGCAGCTCTATGCGCCAGGGAGGAATATGCACTCACTGCCAACCCAGTCTGGTTTATATATATTTCAGCATGTTAAGAAAAGTATTCAGGGTTTGGAAAAATTCTGAACCCCCTCAGGATGATGGTACCATGCCTGCTAGCTCAACCCTCACATCCAGGAATGAGACAAATAGTAAGACAAACCAGACAAATCAATACACATGTTCTGGAGTCATGAATGATTTCTTTAAGTGATGGTAGGTAGGATTGATGGTTCGAGCAGTACTGGGCCAAAGGAAAAAAATGACAAAAAAGGGAAAGATGAACTAGAAGTGAAGCTTACTGGGTATCACTGCTCACAGTCTAACACAAAAGTTACTTAAATTAGTGCCTTTGATGTCAGAACAGTGCCTTGATGTTGTGTCAGTGAGGTTAACAAGGAAAATAACCTGCCTGGCTTCACAGTTTATGCCATTGAAAGGCAGGAAAAACTGGAGGAGGTAAAGTCCTTTCTATAAGAAATGGACTAAGGCAAATTAATGTATATGTAAACAACGCAAAGGAGATGCTTTTCTGTGGATTACAGTGGGAGATAGAAATGGTAGAACTTTTTAAAGAGAGTTGATATACAGAACCCTTAGTCACGAAGAAGAAAAAGATAAAATGATTGGCTACGTGCTAAGAATAACAAAGTAGCATAGTTATTACTGATCAGCAGCCACCCCAACCAGAAGTCAGTGTCAGTGGCTCAACAGGTAGTGCACCCATTGAAAAGCGTAGGGGAAGTTTCCCCATACCCTAGCCAAATTTTCACTGGTAGTGTAAATACCACCTCATGTCTCCACTGAAAATAGACCACTGGCCTAGTGGAACTAACCTGGTCAATAAAGGACAGATAGATTCAAAGTCAGACTGACAGATACATACATAGATAAATCAATAAAATCAGTTTTGCTACCCTACAAGGAACATATCTCAGCTTGCATGAGAGGCTATTTGAGAAGGAGCAGTCTTGTACCTGCTGGTTTTAAATGGAGATGAGATTGTAAATGACATCAAGTTAGACAATCATGCATGCCTGAGTCTTCTGAACTTCATTAGCAAAGACTTCAAAACACTGCAAAGTGCATCTGAAACATTCTAGCCAAAATATATGTTGCTGTGGTCAGAAGAACACTGCATGCCGAATTTAAGAACTGCAGTCGTTAGCAACAAAACTCAGCATGCAACAAATATGCAGGTGAAAATGACAAGAAACTAATATCATTGTTCTCAACTGAGGTTGCATCATAGTTTCAGGAAACATGCACATTTTCTTGAAATATAAAGAAATACAGAAACCGGAGGTTATATAAAAAATGGGATTTAGACAAACTTTTGAAACCAGCTGCAACAGCAAGGTCCTATTTTTTGTCAAAAATCCATACTCTACCCTGTGGTTGTGTGTCTTCAGAGTAACTTGTATTAAGTAAGGAATGAAGAGGGTGAAACTCTATGTATGAGAGGTGTGGGAAGAACCTGTCCCTACATTACCCAGAGCTGCAGAGAGTCTTATCTTAGAGTACCATCCTCTAATGTACAGTGTGTGACTATACTCAGTTCAGTAGTAGACATTTGAATAATAGGATTTAGTGCTGAATAAAATAAAAAAAAATGTATATTACTTGGTATTGCCAAGGGCAGATAACAATGCCTCGGCCTGAATCTTTACTTTACAGTAGTTAGATGTCAGTGGGAATACTCTCATGTCATGATCTCTAAAGGGAAGTCTGGTTATAAAAACAAAGCACCATATACCTGTTTCTTTTCTTCTTGGTGACCAGGTTGATATTTTTGACCAAGACTAATGAGACTTGATAGCCTGAAATGCATGAAGGAGTATATACTGTAACGTATGGATGTGTTTCTTTAAGAATCCTGCACAGTTAGCCTTCTTCAGCATGTGAATCACATGGTGTTATATCTGGCGCAGAGTTACAAAAGCGAAGGGTGATAAAATTGAAGCACAGCATTTCACATCTGTCTCATTTTGTTAATATTTTTAACACCAAGTGTTACATGGTATCAGAAGTCATAAATGAAGGAGAATGTTTTATTTACTAGTTTGTGATATTGTGCAGTTTCAACCACCAGAAAATGCATGTCTGCAATACAATTTTCTCAGACCTAGAAACTGTTGCTGTAGCAGTTCAGAAATTTTAAGAAGCCTGAGACTGTACAGTACTACCCTTCATGTGTAAGTTTAGAGGGGGGAATAGGAGGAGGAGAGTTTCAGTGGTGAGACAGATGTTTCAGACTTACTACGAGCTGAGAAAAACAATCTGCCATTTATCCTTTGTGGGTGTACAAGGTGCTATAGTAAATGTTGATGACTAACTAGGGTGGGTTATATATAATTGGACAGTATGAAATAAAAATCAGATGTGTTACAAAATGTTCCCATGAGAGGCAGATTGCTGTGAGAAGCAGACAATGTTTAAAAAAGCAATTGCTATTATTATAGTCAGTGAAACTGCTTTTTCTCAAATAAGAGAGTCAAGAAAAGAATCAGAATTATGTAAAACTACATATGAGAACAGAAACAAGAAAATGGGCAACAAAGATTAAGGGATACACATGAGAGCCAACACATGAGAGCCACAGAAAGGATGTACAGAATGTTAGTGATAAGTTGTGTATGAGCTGTGATCATAGGTATATCACAAGAAAATATCCTACACTATTTTTGTAGAAGACATGTCAAAGGAAATCATTTCTCAAAAGTGTTTAAAATGTAAGAAACTATTTTGTAGCTAGAAAAGTTTTCATTAGATGGGACAAAGCAGTGAAAAAGATTTATCTTTGGCCACAGAAAGTAATGAAAGGGTTCATTTTATGGAAGAATGTGGCACGCATGTGTGTGTGTGTGTTCTTGTGTTCTTAGTTTATTTATACTTGCCTCTTTTCCACTGCATTGATTTTGAGTTTGAGTTTGTTTTTATATTTTCTTTGTGAATTTTGTGTTTCTAATGAAAACATTCATTGTGTTGGACAATGTGATTTGTCTATCATGTAATTAAAATGTATTGATAGCTGCGAGTGGCATATGTTATTTTCTGTAATGAAGTCTCAAGAATGAAATCAAAAGCGCTTACAAATGTAATAACTGCATTCAATGTTTTTTGGTACCTCCATGTCCCCACTAACAGCAGATTTTAAGTGTCACTCAACTCTGTTAGAGCCACTGACTGAAGCCACACATTATAAGAATTTTTAATAAACTGACCATCAACATAATATGCAGCACCTAAGCTGCATCCAGCAAATAGCTCAGAAAGGGAAAAAGCCTAGAAGGCTTTATTAAATAAATAGGAAAATGTTTAAACAAACCATTTCAGTCAGGTTTGAATATAGAAGGCTTGTTAAAAATAACCTTTGCTTTTTAGTAACCAGCTACATATAATTTCTTACACTTCCATGTAAAACTCAGTCTAGCTGGAAAGAACACCTGAAAATGAATGCTCTTTTTCATTAGGAATTAACAAAGGATCATCAGTTCAGAGACCTTATGTATTTATTTATTTATTTTGCATTTGTTTATTGGGGTAGTCCACTGGGCTGTTATAAGCCTATTTTCAGTGAAGGCCTGGGGAGAAAAGCTCCACAATAACATGAACACAGGGGTGTAATTATACAACAAAGGTAACATATTTGACAATTGGTTGAATTACTGGTAAAATAAATTGACAAAACAACGAAGGTAAAGAGATTGACATTACACAGATGTTTCTGGCATTAACATAGCGAGGCTTTCACCTGGCATTATTACAAAGTACAAATTAAACATCAGTATAAGTAATAAGCACATGCAGTTAAGTTTTGAGAGGAGGAGACAAGGAGCAGGTACAATTCCAGATACAACACAGGTAGTGTTTTAGAGAAGTTTTGAAAGAGGCAAGATTCTGGGTAGTCCTAAGAGTTAATGGTAGGGTATTCCAGTTTTTGGCTACAGATCAAGAGTATAAAAGCTGGCCTGCTGACAGGTTTGGTAATAAATAAATAAAATGATTCATTACTACAACAGGTATGTTACCTTTATGCGTTCACACGTTTCACTGATAGAAGATCCAGCTTAACAATTTGGAGCATGCTCAATAGCAGCAGGTCACCAGTGGTTGAGAACAGCTGCATCCATAGAGCACAGTCTGATGACACAGTGGCAGTGTCGAAAATGTTAACAGTGGAGGACACATCATAACTGAAGTGACAACGGAAGAACTGAATGAACTTCTGGCATCACCTTTGATTAGCAATGATCATCCTGTTCATGTCAGCCTCACATCTACTACACAGTTGTTACTACCACATATGGCATTAGAGTGCCACACTGCCTCTGAGATGCATGTACCCAGCATAAGGGAGATGCAAATAGATGGCTGTTTCCATCATGATTTCAGGACATTTCCAGCCCTGAGTGTCACCCTTTGTATTTCTCAGCAGATGTGCAGGTCAATGATTCAGGTACATACAATCACCACTGTCACTATTCACATGATTACAGAGACATTGAGTATGCTGTATGATCTCTGTGGAAAAATAGAACTGCTGCAGGGACTGCAGGACATCCTGTAATGTATGCAGAGTTACATGGCAGATAGGGCACAGAGAAGATATGCCTTTTGACAGCATTGGTGGCTTAGCTGATATTCATTGCTACATCTATGTAGAAAATGGCAATTGGCATTAGTGGCTTTGCTAAAGGACACTTAATAACTGCACAACTATCTGTCAAGCTTATGCAGATAACACACATTGTTCTGGAGACAGTTTCCCTGTCCATACTGTTTATGGCTGATTCTGCACCTGAGAGTAGATACTCCAACAATCATTGCAAACTCTCTTCCAGATCCACTGTGGGGATAGCCCACCATGCAAACCAGTCAGAGTCCCACAGTGCAACACCATAACATTCCCCTGTAGCCTTACATGAATATTGCTTAGCTGTGCCTGTTATGAAGTCATAGATTCCAACATTCTACTGGAAAGCCTAGTGAAGGGACTTGACAGGGTTCTTGTACACATTCCCACCATGATTCATCATCCCTTGGACAGGATACCTTCAGTCCTGATAATGAGGAGACATAATGTTATAACCAACAAGGATTTTACTCATAGCAGATCGAACCTATCACTGGAAAATGTCATCTCTGACTCCCCTTATCCAGCTAAGTTATGTGCCTGGCCACCACATCCACCACCCATTACACCTCCACCATTGCTAATGCTGCTGTTCCATGCCACTGTGTCCTGCCCAACCTATTCATAGGATGATGACTGTGTATTACCCAACCCTCTTGCTTACATTGGTAACATCTGATGAACAGTGTGACCAGTCAATGCACTGTAATGCACAGCCCATTTATGTTACTGCATGCATCGATTTTATTCTATGTTTGTCTTGTAATGGCTTGTAGTTGTGGGTCACATGCTGCCTATTTGTGAGTGTCATGATGTATTACCCACAGCCACCTCTGCTTTGCATGGGGCCCAGCTGTGGCTGGTTCTTCAGATGAGTCTGTATCCAGATCTTCCCCACTTCTGCCACATATAAGTGAGGCAATGCTACTGTGAATTCACGCTGTAAATGTTTTCATACCACCATGTTGTGCAGCATGGTGGAGACTGCAGATACTTTACTTTAAGTCTCTAGAGCATACTACAGTGCAACACCAGATATATCTGTGCTCTAAAGCAGACCTTTAGCAGTCTGACCATACATTCAGTGGTGTTTCCTGTCTGCAATAGACAGTGCATTGTTATATGCCAACCCTGCCAAGATGATGTTGATGTGAAGCGAGGTCATCAGCCATGGTTTCAAGGTATATCTAACAACATGTGCAACACAAAACAGACACTATTATGAGGTGTATGTTACCTTTGTTTATATCTAGGACTATATGCATGCTATTGCCAACTAGATGACCCTATGGAAAGTCATCCTGCATAAACCTCTAGTACAGATCAGATATGTGCCAGATGTGAGAATAATGGGAGCTGTCTGCATGGCAGTCTGACACATTATGTATAATAACCTGTTCACTGCACACCACCTAACAGTAGATGGAGTGGAAGCATTTATGATTGAGGTACCAGATGACATGGGGGACAGGTGGACTATAATAGCAGTGTGGATGCAGCCACTGGCCTGTTTCCTCTGGGAAATGGATTTTGTTATAGGATAGCCTCATGATGATATTTTTCTGCTCTCCTTCCAAGGAAATCAAATATGCTTCTCCACATGCTGCTGCATTATGACAGGGAAGTGGTAGAGGTTTTGTGAGGCCACTGCTTACAAAAGTGCTAACATATCCCCTGGCAGACAATGAAAATCCCTACGGTAAACTTTTGTGTCCACAGGGAATGGCAGTCCCTGCATCCCCTTTAACTGCATGGAAGACAGCACACGTCTATTAACTCCGTTACGGTGTCTGTGTCCACAAAGGGACAGTCTGCAGTATCCCAGTTGTAGTAGTGATAGTTGTGACACCCGTGCCCTGGCCTAGCAATCAAGGAGCCTCAACCTTCACCACTAACACCAGAGAGGGCATCTCATATATGAGGAAAGGATAACACATACACACAGTAAAGTGCAATTTCCCTTAAGAGCACACAGAGATCACAGTCAGTCTGGGGCTGGTCACTCCCTTCCTCCCCAGGTCCCCAATAAGACTCCCCACTGGCACAGCTTTAGGGTCCAGATCTCAGCCTAGTGGGCAAGTTAAAACCTCTAGCATCCTCTCTGTCCAACCAGTGCTTCGTATCCCTGCCAAAGTAGCTGACACACACACATACTTTGAGAAGAGTTTATACAACCACACAGACACTCCTGTGGAAGGCTGGCACCGGTTCTCCAGCTGTGCCCCTTTTTCCCAGACTATACAGCAGTATCAGCTGCCACCACCCACTAATAATTATCAGCTACTCAAAGGCCCTTAAAAGGGTGTCCATTTATTACTGTGCAATATTATTATCCAATTGGTAAGCTTGACTAATCAGTCAAGGCTTATTTGGAGTGACTTGGACAGTAAACTCTAGAAATATGCAATGTACTCTAGAGCTTAACTTATCTCTACACAAACCAGCCACAATTAAAAGGTTTTAAAATATTTAATAATAAATAATTAAAACCACAAGACAATACATTCTACTACACAGTGCTAGTCAAAGAGTTCAGAGATCATACAGAAATACTTAAAATAAATCAGTAGTACAGTTCTGACATTGCAGGAAAACACTTAGACTAATCTTTCTAGTTCCTAGCTATTTCTAAAAGAAAACACAAATCTAAGACAAACTTACATAAGAGCAAGACAGTGCTGTGAGTTGGATGATCGAGACAGAAATGCTCAATGCCCTCTGATTCTCTCTGTTTAAATTGAAATTGCAGTTCTGATAAAATTACATCATGCTTTCACTTTCCTGGTGTTCCCAGGCTGATAGATACTACATTCTTTTGTTATCTTGCAGCTGCAGGAAACTACAGCCATAAAAGACATTCCATATGTAAACTCTAGTAAATATTCCTTAAGTTAAAACAATAGGCAGGATGCCTTCATCTAGCCCGTCAGAAGTTGAATTTTAAACATCAAAGACAGTCATGAAATAATTTGAACTTCAAAGTGCAAACAAGAAATGCTTGTCTTAGCTTTCTTTACAGCATAGGGCAATGTTGTTACATTGTTTTAAGTTCACATTTCACAGCATATTCTTTCATTTAAGAAAACAAGTCTGTAGTTCAACATTCATATTTACAATTGATAGAATTATCTATAAAATTCTATCTGGCTAGGCTGGCAGCCTTCACAATAGTATCTTAGCCATGGGTGGATTGTTCTGCAACATAAAGGGTGGTGATGTGCAACATTGTGGATACTGGAGGCCACTAACACATGCCAACCTGCAGCAGCAGATGCTACTTTAAGCCTCTTAGTGTGAGCAGTACTGCTGTTTACTGATAAGTGATAGAGTTCATAATAGATATTTGACTGCTGTGGCTCATTGCACTAATTTGATGTGTTTTTGAATCATGCTGCCATGTCTGATTTCATTTGTACAGAAAATGGCTCTCATTTGCATGTCATTATGCAGTCATTTGTATCCGATGCATACTGCTTTATTTTTGCTAGATATTTTTCTGAATTCTTTCTTCCTGCACATCACTACATACCTTACTATTTCACATAACTAATTGAACTATTTGCGTGTAAGTTACCTGAAATGTATAGATTATGAAAAGAAACAAAATAGCTGTAAACCCCTAGGAAAAAGAAGAAAGCTGAAAAGGTAACATTAAGCTGTAGGAAAATATAGCTCCTAGTGTTTCCAATTGAAATCACTGGAACTGCACAAAAGTCAGACCAGTTGTATCGCATTTTTAATTCTGAGTTATGACAGCTGAATTTGTAATATTCTTAATTATCTTTCTGTGTATAAGGCAGTATGTAAAATTTCCTAATTTCATAACAGCAAACATTCTTGAGTAAATATTTTCTCTAGGAAGTGGGTAGAAGTTCTACATAGGAATGATATAATGTCATAAGTATATATGCTAGCAAGCAACAGTTTTAGGCCTGCGGTGACTGACATTCCATGAAACTGAAAAGAGGCAGACTAAATGGTACTAGGGAGGAGGTGAGCTACACTGTGTAACTGGGCAAATTACTGCCTTCTGGTGATATCAGTAAGGTTGAAGATGGTCAAGGTAATCTTATATAAAAAAAAACCTCTAGAACTAGTGAGGTATTCCCATGAGTGTTACAAAAATAAGAATTTGGGAACCAGTAACAAAAAAAAAAAACTCTCTCTGTTTGGCTAATCCTTACTTAGAATTGGTTTACTGAAGTTGGCATATGCTAGGAAGGTTACTGAAAATATTGCTCCATAAGTGAGGTACAGAATGATTCAGGTCTGAGCATGACAGCTGCATTTTGTATGGGAAGGTGTGAGAGGAGACACTGAATGTTAAAATGGTATAGAGTAGTTTCAGTACAATGAACAGAAGACTGACAGAAGCTTAAGAAAATTGCTTAGGCAGACTGGGATAGGCCATAATAAAAAAGTCTGTTTGCTTCATATGTAGCTGATTATGCTTTGAAGAAAAAGTGAGAAACACTAAAGGCCCTCATGTAATGTGGTTGTAAGATGCATAAAGTCAGAAGATAAACTAAATTTGCACTAGGGCTAGTTTTAATTTTTGTGTGAGGAAGAATTAGAAAATGGGAACTGTACTACCTACTTGAAAAGATGGAAGTAGAGGCTGTGATAAAGCTAATGGAGATGCACCCCAAGCAGTTGTGTTTGCTAGCCTTATCTGTACAAAATATAGAACTGCTAATTTTTGTGTAATAAAGCTGACCACAGTATGGCTACAGAGCTATAAACTGCAAAAGGACTCAGTGCAGTTGAAGATGACAGATTATCATCTCTACATAACCTGTGCATCTAACTGCTTAATCATAGCCAGGGTCTCCGGTTTTGCAGGACAGTCTTGGTTTGGACAGTTGTGCCTAGCAAGAAGTCATGACTATAAAAATACTGAACTAATTAAAAATATAATCTTTGCTTTTGAATCATGCTGCCATGTCTGATTTCATTTGTACAGAAAATGGCTCTCATTTGCATGTCATTATGCAGTCATTTGTATCCGATGCATACTGCTTTATTTTTGCTAGATATTTTTCTGAATTCTTTCTTCCTGCACATCACTACATACCTTACTATTTCACATAACTAATTGAACTATTTGCGTGTAAGTTACCTGAAATGTATAGATTATGAAAAGAAACAAAATAGCTGTAAACCCCTAGGAAAAAGAAGAAAGCTGAAAAGGTAACATTAAGCTGTAGGAAAATATAGCTCCTAGTGTTTCCAATTGAAATCACTGGAACTGCACAAAAGTCAGACCAGTTGTATCGCATTTTTAATTCTGAGTTATGACAGCTGAATTTGTAATATTCTTAATTATCTTTCTGTGTATAAGGCAGTATGTAAAATTTCCTAATTTCATAACAGCAAACATTCTTGAGTAAATATTTTCTCTAGGAAGTGGGTAGAAGTTCTACATAGGAATGATATAATGTCATAAGTATATATGCTAGCAAGCAACAGTTTTAGGCCTGCGGTGACTGACATTCCATGAAACTGAAAAGAGGCAGACTAAATGGTACTAGGGAGGAGGTGAGCTACACTGTGTAACTGGGCAAATTACTGCCTTCTGGTGATATCAGTAAGGTTGAAGATGGTCAAGGTAATCTTATATAAAAAACCTCTAGAACTAGTGAGGTATTCCCATGAGTGTTACAAAATAAGAATTTGGGAACCAGTAACAAAAAAAAAAAACTCTCTCTGTTTGGCTAATCCTTACTTAGAATTGGTTTACTGAAGTTGGCATATGCTAGGAAGGTTACTGAAAATATTGCTCCATAAGTGAGGTACAGAATGATTCAGGTCTGAGCATGACAGCTGCATTTTGTATGGGAAGGTGTGAGAGGAGACACTGAATGTTAAAATGGTATAGAGTAGTTTCAGTACAATGAACAGAAGACTGACAGAAGCTTAAGAAAATTGCTTAGGCAGACTGGGATAGGCCATAATAAAAAAGTCTGTTTGCTTCATATGTAGCTGATTATGCTTTGAAGAAAAAGTGAGAAACACTAAAGGCCCTCATGTAATGTGGTTGTAAGATGCATAAAGTCAGAAGATAAACTAAATTTGCACTAGGGCTAGTTTTAATTTTTGTGTGAGGAAGAATTAGAAAATGGGAACTGTACTACCTACTTGAAAAGATGGAAGTAGAGGCTGTGATAAAGCTAATGGAGATGCACCCCAAGCAGTTGTGTTTGCTAGCCTTATCTGTACAAAATATAGAACTGCTAATTTTTGTGTAATAAAGCTGACCACAGTATGGCTACAGAGCTATAAACTGCAAAGGACTCAGTGCAGTTGAAGATGACAGATTATCATCTCTACATAACCTGTGCATCTAACTGCTTAATCATAGCCAGGGTCTCCGGTTTTGCAGGACAGTCTTGGTTTGGACAGTTGTGCCTAGCAAGAAGTCATGACTATAAAAATACTGAACTAATTAAAAATATAATCTTTGCTTTTGAATCATGCTGCCATGTCTGATTTCATTTGTACAGAAAATGGCTCTCATTTGCATGTCATTATGCAGTCATTTGTATCCGATGCATACTGCTTTATTTTTGCTAGATATTTTTCTGAATTCTTTCTTCCTGCACATCACTACATACCTTACTATTTCACATAACTAATTGAACTATTTGCGTGTAAGTTACCTGAAATGTATAGATTATGAAAAGAAACAAAATAGCTGTAAACCCCTAGGAAAAAGAAGAAAGCTGAAAAGGTAACATTAAGCTGTAGGAAAATATAGCTCCTAGTGTTTCCAATTGAAATCACTGGAACTGCACAAAAGTCAGACCAGTTGTATCGCATTTTAATTCTGAGTTATGACAGCTGAATTTGTAATATTCTTAATTATCTTTCTGTGTATAAGGCAGTATGTAAAATTTCCTAATTTCATAACAGCAAACATTCTTGAGTAAATATTTTCTCTAGGAAGTGGGTAGAAGTTCTACATAGGAATGATATAATGTCATAAGTATATATGCTAGCAAGCAACAGTTTTAGGCCTGCGGTGACTGACATTCCATGAAACTGAAAAGAGGCAGACTAAATGGTACTAGGGAGGAGGTGAGCTACATTGTGTAACTGGGCAAATTACTGCCTTCTGGTGATATCAGTAAGGTTGAAGATGGTCAAGGTAATCTTATATAAAAAAAAAACCTCTAGAACTAGTGAGGTATTCCCATGAGTGTTACAAAAATAAGAATTTGGGAACCAGTAACAAAAAAAAAAAACTCTCTCTGTTTGGCTAATCCTTACTTAGAATTGGTTTACTGAAGTTGGCATATGCTAGGAAGGTTACTGAAAATATTGCTCCATAAGTGAGGTACAGAATGATTCAGGTCTGAGCATGACAGCTGCATTTTGTATGGGAAGGTGTGAGAGGAGACACTGAATGTTAAAATGGTATAGAGTAGTTTCAGTACAATGAACAGAAGACTGACAGAAGCTTAAGAAAATTGCTTAGGCAGACTGGGATAGGCCATAATAAAAAAGTCTGTTTGCTTCATATGTAGCTGATTATGCTTTGAAGAAAAGTGAGAAACACTAAAGGCCCTCATGTAATGTGGTTGTAAGATGCATAAAGTCAGAAGATAAACTAAATTTGCACTAGGGCTAGTTTTAATTTTTGTGAGGAAGAATTAGAAAATGGGAACTGTACTACCTACTTGAAAAGATGGAAGTAGAGGCTGTGATAAAGCTAATGGAGATGCACCCCAAGCAGTTGTGTTTGCTAGCCTTATCTGTACAAAATATAGAACTGCTAATTTTTGTGTAATAAAGCTGACCACAGTATGGCTACAGAGCTATAAACTGCAAAAGGACTCAGTGCAGTTGAAGATGACAGATTATCATCTCTACATAACCTGTGCATCTAACTGCTTAATCATAGCCAGGGTCTCCGGTTTTGCAGGACAGTCTTGGTTTGGACAGTTGTGCCTAGCAAGAAGTCATGACTATAAAAATGCTGAACTAATTAAAAATATAATCTTTGCAGGAGGGAAAGCCCATGTCCCATTTCCATATGGCAAGATTTGCCTCCTCTGCACACTCTACAACCATAAGGCATGGTTAATTATAGTAATACACAAATTAAGCCAATTTTGAGTGTCATCTTTATTCAGTTTATGACTGTAAAGAAAATGGCACATACAGCCTTCTGAAGTGACTTCAGTTTTGAAAACCGTCCATGTTAGTAATGGTTTTCATATACATAGATATTTGCTTTTAGTACATCTCTATTATCGAAGAAAGCTGAAAAGGTAACATTAAGCTGTAGGAAAATATAGCTCCTAGTGTTTCCAATTGAAATCACTGGAACTGCACAAAAGTCAGACCAGTTGTATCGCATTTTAATTCTGAGTTATGACAGCTGAATTTGTAATATTCTTAATTATCTTTCTGTGTATAAGGCAGTATGTAAAATTTCCTAATTTCATAACAGCAAACATTCTTGAGTAAATATTTTCTCTAGGAAGTGGGTAGAAGTTCTACATAGGAATGATATAATGTCATAAGTATATATGCTAGCAAGCAACAGTTTTAGGCCTGCGGTGACTGACATTCCATGAAACTGAAAAGAGGCAGACTAAATGGTACTAGGGAGGAGGTGAGCTACATTGTGTAACTGGGCAAATTACTGCCTTCTGGTGATATCAGTAAGGTTGAAGATGGTCAAGGTAATCTTATATAAAAAAAAAACCTCTAGAACTAGTGAGGTATTCCCATGAGTGTTACAAAAATAAGAATTTGGGAACCAGTAACAAAAAAAAAAAACTCTCTCTGTTTGGCTAATCCTTACTTAGAATTGGTTTACTGAAGTTGGCATATGCTAGGAAGGTTACTGAAAATATTGCTCCATAAGTGAGGTACAGAATGATTCAGGTCTGAGCATGACAGCTGCATTTTGTATGGGAAGGTGTGAGAGGAGACACTGAATGTTAAAATGGTATAGAGTAGTTTCAGTACAATGAACAGAAGACTGACAGAAGCTTAAGGAAATTGCTTAGGCAGACTGGGATAGGCCATAATAAAAAAGTCTGTTTTCTTCATATGTAGCTGATTATGCTTTGAAGAAAAAGTGAGAAACACTAAAGGCCCTCATGTAATGTGGTTGTAAGATGCATAAAGTCAGAAGATAAACTAAATTTGCACTAGGGCTAGTTTTAATTTTTATGTGAGGAAGAATTAGAAAATGGGAACTGTACTACCTACTTGAAAAGATGGAAGTAGAGGCTGTGATAAAGCTAATGGAGATGCACCCCAAGCAGTTGTGTTTGCTAGCCTTATCTGTACAAAATATAGAACTGCTAATTTTTGTGTAATAAAGCTGACCACAGTATGGCTACAGAGCTATAAACTGCAAAAGGACTCAGTGCAGTTGAAGATGACAGATTATCATCTCTACATAACCTGTGCATCTAACTGCTTAATCATAGCCAGGGTCTCCGGTTTTGCAGGACAGTCTTGGTTTGGACAGTTGTGCCTAGCAAGAAGTCATGACTATAAAAATACTGAACTAATTAAAAATATAATCTTTGCAGGAGGGAAAGCCCCCTCCCATTTCCATATGGCAAGATTTGCCTCCTCTGCACACTCTACAATCATAAGGCATGGTTAATTATAGTAATACACAAATTAAGCCAATTTTGAGTGTCATCTTTATTCAGTTTATGACTGTAAAGAAAATGGCACATACAGCCTTCTGAAGTGACTTCAGTTTTGAAAACCGTCCATGTTAGTAATGGTTTTCATATACATAGATATTTGCTTTTAGTACATCTGTATTATCGACTGTCACATTCACTGCAGAGACAAATCTACATACTCCTGGCCTGAAATATGAACTGCCATATAGAGTTTCATTTTTCATTTAAAATGTCATCAAATGGTCTTATCAGCTACCGAATAACTAGACCTACAATGTGCACTGCAGACTGACGCATAGTTTAGTTATAAGAGCTATTAATAATCTAAGTTATAAATGATAGTGGAAATTGACGCCTGATAATTGTGTGTGTGTGTGTGTGTATGTGCAAACGTGTGCATATATGTACATACATATGCATGCGCATACCTGCATTATGCATGTGCTAGCCCATGCACATATGTATGTCATATGAACCCTGATTGCTCCTCTGGTTTACAACATTGTCTTTCAAAATCTAAAACTTTGAAAGCATTTACTACATTTAGCCAGGGACTTATTTAAATGTAAGGAGTGTTACAGGTCACTTTCTCTGTCTAAGGCTGATCATGAGAAGTTTTTTCACAAACCTTTTTCAGTTATATTGCCAATTAATGTAATTTCAGTGGGTGATTTTATTTACATTAGCATTCACTTATTTTATTACTGCAAACCATCTTTTCTGCCAAAAATCAAGTTTTGCCAGTACTAATGTCCAGACATATCTGCATAAATATCCTGTGAGTGGATAATATGCGCACTATAATTGTCAGTAGTACTGCATTTTTCTCTGAAGCTTTGTTAACATAAATTGATAAGTCTGATCATAATTCTGCATTCATTTTCAGAAGTGCTAGAGAGATATAAGCAATCTTCTGATAGAACAGCTGACTATAATATTGTTAAATGTGGACAGTGTACTGGCCTGATTCTAAATAATCCTGCAGTTTTGTTTACTGAAATTCTCATATCATCACTCACTAAGTCTGACTATAATTCTGTATTTATGTTTACAGTTGCCAGATGAACATATAAGCAATTGCTTTCAGGCAAAAAAGCCTCCCAGGCTAAGGGTAACCATAAAACATTTTTCAGTAATGTACGCAGCCTTAAGTGGAACAGCCAGCAGTGTGCTGAACAAATAGTAAATGGAACTCCCTATATCAAACCGAGGGATATAGCAAATCTGCTGGAGGATAAATTTAGCTCCAATGTCATGCCCCTATCACACCTAATTACCCCTTCAGAAAATACCCTGTACCATTTCGTCCCCCAGCTGTTCCTAAAGAACAGGTCCACAATGCACACTCCAAATCTAAAAACACTGCATCGGGGGGCCTGATAATATCCCAAGATGCCTTCTAAATAGCTTGAATCATGACCTGTCAGGCCCTCTAGAATTTCTATTCAACCACAGCCTCTAGGCAGGCTTCATCCCTAGGCAATGGATGACTGCAACGGTCATCCCTCTACACAAATGGGGACCACCAACTGACGGAGGGAACTAGAGACCCATAATTTTGACTATTATTATGTGCAAGGCCATGAAAAGAATTACAGTCCCAGAGCTATTCTCTCTCCACTCTCCAAAATACTAGAGAGATGCATACACTCTCAGGTCTCACACTACCTCCTTACTAACAACCTCCTTTCCAGTACTCAGCATGGTTTCCGACCAAACCATAGCACCACCACTGCCTTACTCTCCTTTACTAACACTATCCTTCAGCATAAAAACAATGGCTATCTCTCCTCTGCTACTTTCCTAGACCTATCTAAATTATTTGACATGGTCCCACACAAACAACTTATCTCTGTCCTCAATAACCTATCCTTCTCACAATCAGTCACCAACTGGTTTCAGAGTTACCTGTCTGACCACCAACAAATCCGTTGTATGGCAGAATGACATATCTCCCCAACTACCTGTCTCCATAGGGGTTCCCCAAGGATCCATCCTTGGACCCCTACTTTTCTCTGTTTACACCAATAATCTAGCCTCTGCCACCAAACATGGCGCATTCATCCAATACGCAGATGACTCAACCATCATCTGCTCAGCCCAGTCCCTACCCAAACTGCAAAAAGTCACACAGGAAGCCTTTTCCTCTGTTGAAACATGGTTATCCGATGCCCAATTAATACTCAACCCAAACAAAACTAAACTACTCATCTTCCAACCCACCAAATATACTCAAAACAACTCTCACTTTAACATCACAGCAAAAGAAAACACCACTATATACCCAACTGAACACACCAAATTGCTAGGAGTGGAAATAGACAATAAACTAAAATTTGACATTCACATATCCATGACCATAAAAAAAGTCCACAAAAAACTAGGAGCATTATACAGAAATAAACAGTTTCTCACCAAAGCAGCAAAGATTTCAATAGCAAATTCCCACCTTATCTCCACCCTACTTTATGCCTCTCCAGTATATACCAACCTAAGGCAATGTGATCTAAACAAGCTAGAGACCTGCTACAACAAAATCGCCAAATTCGCCACAGGGGCATCCTACCGTAGTCACCACTGTCTCTCACTTGCTGAACTGGGCTGGCTTGAACTCCCTCACCTCCTTCAGTGGTATCAACTCTCATTCGCCCACAAACTGGTAAACCATCCACTAAATGTCCCATCCCTCCAGAATCTACTCCAACCCTATCGCACCAACAGACCACTAAGATCCAGAAACAAAAATCACTTGCAGATCACTAAAGCCAATAACTCTGCTGGTGAAGCACTATTCTCTTGCGCCATAGCCAAATTATGGAACTCACTCCCACCCACAATTACCTCCATACCATCATGCACCAACTTCAAAACTTTATTAAAAGTGCACCTAAAAACATGCTGACTATGCCCTTGCATCTCCCACTCTAATATCATCCACCCCATCCAACTACTACCTTTCTTTCACCTCCACTAACTACCTTGATGATAGCAAGCTCAGATGCTCATAAGCCTAGTACTTATTATACAGCAGGAACTTCTCATTGTTACATTTGTTAATGCCTGTTATGTACTTCACAGATAAAGATTCTAGTTGTCCACTGATGTACTATGTTCTTCATCTGTAAATATGTTGTAAGTAATTTCTATGTTAAATTGTTAATCGCTATGTAATCCAATTTAACTACTGTCTGTTTATTTTACTGTGGAGCTTTTCTCCCCGGGCCTCCGCTGAAAATGGACCCATGTCCAGTCGGACACTCCCGGTCAACAAATTTAAATAAATAAATAAATAAATAAATAAATAAATAAATATCATGGACCTGATAAACAAAGACATAGGAAATCTTCAAACAGTAGACCCATGTCAATTCGGTTTTGTCTAGGGCAGATTATGCCTACTAAACCCAGTGGACTTCTTCAAGAAGGTCACTAGAGCCATGGATGAGAGCAAAATGGTGCATACTGCCTACCTCGCCCTGGCAAAGGCTGATGAAGCTATGAGAGAAAACCAGTCTAGCAGTACTTTTTTCCTGAATTAAATTACTTTTTTACTTTTGCTGTATGCTGGATTTTGATATAAATAGGTTTGTGTGTGTGTGTGTGTGTGTGTGTGTGTGTGTGTGTGTGTGTGTGTGTGTGTGTGTGTGTGTGTATGCACCTTTCCCTGATTCATAAAACATATATGGACAAGCTCCACTAACTCCTTCAATGTCTATGCAGGAAAAGGACTGACCCACAGTTCTTTGGCCAAGTCAAACCACAAATTGGTCCTTCTGAAGTTGAGAGGCTCCACTAACAGACAAAGTCTTAATTCCAGTATCCCACTATAAATTATTCCATGGAGGCTGTAGAATTCAATTCCTTTGTAAATGGAATAGATATTTTTGCCCCTTTTTTGAAAATGGGAACCAATACTCTGGTTTATCAAACCACAGAACATTTAAAGTATGCATTATCTGTGACTGTGCAGCAGTGTTCGTATTCTTCAACATTTCTGGCTAGAGCTCATCTGCACAGATAACCTTGTCAAAGTGAATTGTTTAATTACTGCAGTGACCTTTACAGAAATGGATCCAATCCCACCAGCTCCTTGTACACTGCCACTTCCTAACTTAGTTTGCCTTACAGCTTATGCATTAAGTGCAGAACTGATAATGAATAAATCCTGAAGTCTGTGCTGTAGGACCTGTTATACAAGATTACACTGAGTAAACCTTGCAGGTTATATTTTCTATGGTCTCATACTTAGCCAGTATATGTAGATGATATTAGACTAAATGTCCAAGTGTTGTTCAGGTAGTGTAGAACTCTTTTCTCTTTGCTTCAAGGAGTTATAGCTGGACAAGGAAGTAAGCCATCAAATTCATCTCCACAGTGCTGTTTTGTTATAGCAGGTCACTGCAGGTCTGGTTTCTAAGTGTGTACCAGCAGAAGTTCCAGTGTTTTATGGGAATTTCCTTTCTTTTCTATTTTTGTGACTGTAAAGTTGGTATAGCTAAGTTTGGGAGATATGGAAGGGCATTTCCCCTACAACATTTTTCATCAGGTTGAGTTCCTAACCAGATATACTTTGAGAATTGGTTCCTTGTTGAGTTGGGACTCAATGATTCATCACTGAAGTGTTATATGGTTTATATTTGATTTTATTACAATTGAAATGTATGGACTAGTTGGCAAAATTGGATCTATATCATAAGAGCAAAAATTCAAAAGAACGAACGTTCTAATGATCGAAAATGCCGGACATCGAAACACATTTTCTGGGGTCGCAGTACAGTGAGGATAGGAATATTTGCCCTTTGCTCACTGTAGTGCGACCTCAGAGTTGGAATATATATTTAGCGGGGGGGGGGGTGCAGCCCTCAACAATATAACGTTCAATGTTTGTGCCTTTTCGATGTTTGAGCGTTTGTTCTTTTGAACTTTTGCTCTTATGATATAGACCCGGCAAAATCATTATATATTTCATATCTGCTTGCCTGTTGCACTCTGCAGTCAACAGAAGCCTTCATTCATCTTCCTGCCCCCTCCAAAACCAAGTATTCCACAGATAGTTCCAAACTCCGTTATAATTAGAACTGAAAACATTATATACCCAAGTTACATCTGATCATCCCTTTTCTTCCGTGAATTCATTCCCAGGTCACAAGGGCTTTCCTTACAACTCAACTTGTCTATCTATCTCACCACCATTGTTGCATTCCTTTAGTTTGGTTTCACAGAAGCCTTTACAATGCCACAGTCTGACCCTTATTCCTCAAATCTATTCTCCTTGGAATACATCCTAGTGTCCTTCTGGTCATTTTCATCAGTCTTTCATGCTGCAACTTGGTGACTTATTTTATTTTAATTCTTATCAGAATGCCCACATGCCATGTATGGATTTCCCAGAAGGCAGTGATTCCCAGAAGACTGCAGTTATTTTTGTTTTTTAATGATTGTGCTAGCAGATGAGAATAAATGTCATATCACAACCACAGGTTCATAGGTATATACTCTGGTTGGTTGATGATATATTTTTCCACAGCTGCTAGCACAATCATTTAAAAAAATGCATTTTTCTTTCGAATTGGTTTAAGATTCTAATACTGGAAAGGTATAATGAAGGCAAGGGAACTATTAACAGCCAGTTAGTGACAAGCCCGGGGGAACACAACAGTCAGAGTTGTAGCCTGAGGACCTTTATTAATAATAATGAACAGCCATAGAGCAGTTTCACTTCCATGTTCCAGCAAGCAATGATTCACTGTTAGGGGTTACAGATGCTAGTCCATTGTAAACTACTGCATGTTGGTGAGGAATCCCTTATCTAGGCATGTTTTATTAGTTAGCAGGTATATGTTAAGGTTTTGGTATCCGGCCAGGTTAGTGTGACTCTATAATGGATAACATCATCTATTACTGTGGCACTGATGCCAGTAAGGGGTTGGTGAAATGTGTCTGCAAACTTTATACTTTATCTTTCTCCACTTCCATATATCCTAAACTTGCTTTTCCTAAGTCATGATTTTCTCCAGGATTATTGATGTCAAAATGTAGCATTATGCAGCTACTGATAGTAACCGTAAATTGTTATTTATCCATTATATACCAACTGACCTGTTCAGCCTTGTTAAATCTTTCCTTAGAATTTCACACCAATGTTGTATCACTGACCCAGTCATGTTATTCTCTACAAACATATTCATAATTTTTACACTTTCTCCGGCCACAATACACAATAAAGAAATAAACCCAAAAGCCCTTGAATACTTCAGTAGTTACTGCCTGCTGTTGTTTCCTTTTACATATCCATTGTGACCATTTCCCATTGATTCCTTCCCGATGTTCACTTCCTGGCCATTTTCATCTGACCTACTTCTGCTGCACTAAATTCCAGTAACACCACATCCATTTGTTCCCCACTCTGTTTAAATGACTAAAAAACTGTTGTAATCTTTTGCCTTATCTAGCTATGTATCTCTACCTACCCACCTGTATATATATATATATATATATATATATATATATATATATACATATATATAAACTTCGAACTTCATATGGTCAAGACCATAACATCGAAGTTTTGAAAATTTGAAATGTCAATAAAAAAAATTAAAACAAAATTTTATTTTAAGTTTATACAGTGGGGCAAGCCCTATGCACCCCCAGACCCCCTGCTAATCAAATATACCAACTCCGAGATCACAGTACAGTGAAGAAAATGGCAAATTTCCCGTTCCGCACTGTACAGCAATCTCCATTTAAACTGTTTGAAGTTTCAAAACTTCGATCTTATGGTCTCGACCATATGAAGTTTGAAGTTTTGAAACTTCGAGCTTCCAAAGTAGGCCCATATATCTATGTGTGTGTGTGTGTGTGTGTGTGTGTGTGTGTGTGTGTGTGTGTGTGTGTGTGTGTGTGTGTATATACATATATAAAATCAGTCATCTCATTTTATTGCATTAGAGTCCAAATAAGCAAATAAGATGTAAAGGCCATAGCTGTGTTCTGCTTATCTACCTCATCTTTACAGTTTTTCTTTATTGCGCTCTTTTCATTGGTAATATATTATGACAGTATGCATCAATGGCATGTGAAGAAAAATGAAGAACTGTCTAATAAAAACTGAGTGTGAGAAACATTCATTTGACATCTAATAAATAATAAGTGGAGAAAATAAACTCTGCCTTGCAGTACAGATTTTTATTTTAGAGACTATCTGAATGAAATGGTACAAAATGTTTTACATTCAGATAAAGTGATAGGGAAGGACGAAAACAGAGGTGGACATCGAGAACAACTGGGAAATACTGAGAGGCATTATTAAGATGTTAAGTAGAAGTGGGAAGTGGTCCCAGATTTATGAATAACAGAAGTCACAATAAAAACATATTTTTGAGAATAAAATATATAACAGTTCCAAAAGGGTGGGGAAACCAGAAGGTTTGTTTACTTGCACTTCTGATGACATGGTATGAATTGGTACGTATGACATATGGTTGTTTTTATGCAGGCAAGACCAATAGAAAATTAAAAAATAAAATCTATGAACATACCCACTCAAATAAAACTAAGAATATGTTGAATGCTTTATATAAACACTCTGTAGATTATAATAATTTTAAAAAGTTTTTATTTGCAGTGATGGAAAAAGCAGTGGTATGGAAGGTCTGAACTGTGAGAAACAAGCTTATCATTAAAAAGGAAAGAAAAAAAAAAACATTTTCAATTCTGGCTAAATATATTAAGTAGTACTTATAGTGACCCATATGGTGAAATGTTTATTTGTAAGTTTTTTCCATGCTGTTTGCTTGTTTTAGTTTGTTCTGGGGGTTTATTCTTATAGCTTCCTTTGCAGCTGTGGGAAAATTGAGAATTACTGCAAGATCTTCGCATAATTTATACATTATACTATACTTCTGTCTCCATAAGTAGAATTACTTATAAAAGCTAGCAGTTTGTATCTTGAACCCTGTTGCGATTCTTAGTATTGTAGGTTCAACTGGACTTGTGGCAGAACTATGAACTACTGCCAGATTTGAGCCTCATTTAGTCATTTGTTACTGAATTTTACTTAAACAGTGTTACTGGTACATTTCTGCATAGTCTGGTGACTTAGGCTGTGGTAGAATTGCAGTACTGAGAGTATTGTAAATTCTGTTCCAGGACTGCTACTTTAGTGCTTTTACAAGTGTTTATAATCCAGTTTTGCTGCAAGAGCCTTTTATTCTGCTTACTATTTACCTGCTTAAAGTTGCATTCCACTGCCTTACTGTTCCCATGTTCTTTGTTCCCCCACTAAGACATTAAGCTAAAGTTTCTGAAATTCTAACCTACCTGGAGTCATTGACTTGTAGCTCAGTCACATGATTAGAGCTCAAATACTGGCTTTATTTTATTAGATCTCTCTGTAGCTAGCCAGCTTCTTGCAGCATTAATTTTTTCCCCCAAAATGCACTCAAGTCTTTGCACCACAGGTACCAGTATGATTCAGTCGTAGTTGTGTAGGTGTAAATGACCTGAGATGTACCTCTTTAGACTATGTGAAGAGAGACATTATGGAGCTATCAGACTGTGTCTCACAGGCTGGTATATGCCTAGCATAGAGCAGCATTCTACCATCCCTAAGGATGATGCCATGATATGAACATAAGATGATTTACTTTAATAATTGACCTAGTTTTATATTTGTCGGGATGGGAGGACATAGATAAGCCATATAGGCTTTCAGATCTTGGCTAAAACATTGTCCTCCCTCATAGATCTTTTTTAGGCAATGCCAAATTGACAAAGCTTCCAAGATAACAAAACCTACCCAAGGAAATCTAAAGGTGTTGCTGTTCGATGCCAGGAGTCTAAAGATGAAGCTCCACTTTCTTATCCAAGCTTTCCTCACCTTGGAGAAAGTGGAAATATGTGCAGTATAGAGACATGATTTAAAGTAGCAGAGAGTACCCTGGCAGTGCAAGGCTTTAGTGCCTTCCACTCATTTAGACCAGCAGTTGCACAGACATGGACTAAAGGTGGAGGTGTCTCAATCTTCATCAATAACAAGCATACCTCTAGGTTGGTTAAAAAGGATGATGCACTGGAGTTCCTCCACGTTCAGATTACCATAGACAAAGTCTCATACCATGTCCTAGCAAGCTATAGGTCATGCAGTATGTCCACAAAACCCAAAGCTCATACTTAGACCTATTAGAGATGCTCACTATTCAACCAAATACCATATTCATTGGGGGAATTTAATTATCCCCCTATAAACTGGAAATCCTACATGATTCCAAATTTGCAGGAGCAGAGATTCATAGACTTTATTAACATAAACACCCCTGACCAGTTAGTGCATATGCCTACCAGAGGTACAAACATATTAGACCTGGTACTCAGAAATATGGGCGAATGCTGCAATCCCACCCATGTCATGTCCTCTCTGGTAAGGTCAGATTACAAAGCAGTCTCCTTCTAAAAAAAATCAATTCTCTATCCCCAGCAAACATTGTAACAATTATAAACTATTCCAAGGCAAATTATGTTTTATTAAGTGATAACCTGTCAAAATGTCAAGCTCCTCCATACCTAGGTAACGCAACAGCCTATGCTAAATTATTCACATAAGCTCTGTACAACATGGCAGTGATTACACAGAGGCTGCTGTGTCTACCAGAAGTAAGGCCAAAACTACATTTAAAAAAAGCACCCTGGTGGAATCCTAAAGCTAAAATTAGGAAGTGTAATACCAAAAGAGATAACAACTTTCTTATCAAACTGAATAGGCAGCTAAAAGGACTAATTAAGTCCAACACAGCAAATTTTGAGGTAAAGATAGCATCATTGGGCAAGGACAATCATAAGACCTTCTTTATATTGTATTGTAAATGGAGGCATGTTTATGGAACCAGGAGATACAATAAACCTTTCGGCTGACAAATTCAGCTACACCTTTACCTCATCTCACCTCAGCCACTCTCCAGGAATTACCATCTAACATAATTCATCCAACTATTAGTAGGGAGCATGTCTTAGATGCACTCTCTAAAGCCAAACCTGTTGTTATTCTAGTAGTGTGGTTTATTGTGCTTTATGTTCCACCTTTTCCAGCTTTTATATAGGAAAGACGGAGAGAAATTATTTACTTGGCTACTGCTGGGCTTTTATATTCAACTGCTCACTTGGATCGACATTACCTAGTCTGTCTAACCACATTCAGTTACGTGGTTCTTTATATCTAGACAGAACTGAGAGATTTTGACAAACTACAGCTGTAACTACACAAAGTGTGTTTTTAATGTTTTTTTTTTTTTGTGAATGCAATTTCAGGGACAAATCACTGTAATATTTATGTATAAGCTATAATTAACAGGAAATCATGTTTGCTTTATGTTAAACTGTTCTTAAGTCATGAAATGGATGTTTTGCTGTGTTGTTTTTAATCTCTCTGTTAAGTTACTCTAATCTTAGCCTGTTGTGCACTGTAATGGATAGCGCTGCTGTGTTGATTTTAAACTTGTATACTTAATCTAAAAGTGCTTACTGCAACTTATTCATATGATGTACATTCTTTTATGGTTTCTATTGGTTAAATTCTGAATCCCTTACTACCACTTTTCTTGTTCTGTTGCTCTGCTACTCTTCTCACTTTTCATAGCACCTCCACCTTCCCTCTGTTCTTCCCACCTCATTCCTTGTCTTTCTGCAGTCTCTTGTCTCCTCTCCTTCCAACAGATGTATTCATTTACCACACTGTAACGCTACCATATGACGACTCCTAATCTACTGTCTCACACCCTTCTAAATAACTTTGTATTAACTGTCTTTTTTCTTTTACAGCTGCTCTACTCAAATCCCAGTGAGTGCATCCTATCATTTTCCTGCATAACTGGAACATCCTCCCCATTGCATACACCTCGCAGCAAGTCCTAAAAGAAAAAAAAATAATTTAAACATCATTGGAAGACCAACATTTAATTTCTGTAACCTACTGGTGTACTAGGCAAGTCCTTTTTTTAATTTGAATCAGTGGCGGCTGGTGACTTCAAATCAAAGGGGGGCTGCAGGAGACAGGTGAATGGGTGGGGTCAATGGGAAGGGGTGTGGCCAACTAGAAAGGGGAGGGGCTATGCTCAAAACCACAAAAACTGTAACTTTAATTAAATACACTGCCCTAGGTGCCAAACCGTCATTATGAGAGTCCAATCAAGACAAAATTAAGTGCAGAAGAAAAAAAAATATTTCAATGCATTGGCTGCATGACAGCTTAATAGCTAGATGGAAACAAAAAAGTTGTGAGGCATGAAAAAATAAATTACTTTTTAAATACATTACTAGAATGACAGTCAAAATCAAGTATAAGAAAAACAAGATGCACTCAACTCCAGCCAGTTCTCCTTGCACTGTAGTTCTAACTATAATTTATATTCAGCTTTATTAAAGTTCCAAGTAACATGCTGAAAGTAGCAATTGTTTTGATACCCCTACTTGTAAAAATGTTTCTTATCCAAAAAAGACCTGCTGCCTAACAACTAACTACTTGTTTCATGGGGAAAACATGATCAAAGTAAAAAATGAAAATCAAACAAGAAACTAGCTCAAGATACTTTGCTTAAAGGATTACTGTACAGGTAATGGACCACACATGATAGATTGACATTCTGTTTGGTTTACAGGTAAAGCCTGCAAAGATGACTGCAAGTCTCCAACAAATATAATGAGCTTCTTAAAATAATGTTATCCTGTCCTTTATTACAAATACTGTCATATGCATTTCAATACCCAAGGCTTATACATTATCTCGTTATGTAAGTATTCTCTGCATGGCAACAACATAAATGTTTTCAATGTTGGCACTTCTTTAACAGTATGCTTATTAAAGCTTACTTGCATCTTACAATCTCAGACAAGCTTACCTGGTGGTCATTAAAGCATTGCTACTTAAACAGAGAACAACAGGTACTTTCTGAGTAATAATACGCATAAATCAACAGTAAAAAAATATGACAGAAACCAGAACATTCTGCAAAACCAAAGACAGAATAAAAGTACCACTTGTGTCTACCTTGGATGGGGGGATACTCTGCACATTTACACTGCATAACTGCTCCTTGCCTTGCTTGGACACATCCAGAGTCACTACATGGGGGAGTGGGATGCAACAAGTATGTCACAATTTGAAATGTCTCTGGCTGACTGTGATGGCCCTGACACATTTGTCATACCTCTCAACCTCAGAACAAGAAATATGGACAGAGCCATACATAGAAGCGAGACAAAATGAGGACAATTTTTTAAATATTGCTCTTATAATTGTAGAAAGATAATAGAATAGTAGGTCTTGCATTAGTATGAATTTTCTGAAAGGTACGAAATCTGAAACTCAAATGTCTGTCATTATTTTCTAACTTCAGTCTTTAATGATTTGCCACTAATTTTTCAGAAAAACACAATTTTATGAAAAATGGACCAAAAATCTCACAATGAAAACAGACTTAGCATTAAAACTTCTCTGCCCTTGAAACTCACATTCATTGAAACAGCATTGAAACCCACATTCAAAGAAAATACATTTTGCCAGGGGCAGATAAAGATTAACTTTGGGCTGTTTTCAAATAATGGGCCCCTTGGACACGAAACATACATGTGGTCTTTGATACACCTTCCTGATTGTATTGAACTATATTCCTTGTACAATATAGTACAGTTTTAGAGGGTGTTTGAAATTTGTTTTGAACATTTTTCCAGTAAACAATGAAACAAAATGCATGCACCAATAATGACAAAACTGCCCAATTCAGAACATTTCTATCATAAAAGTCTACTCAAACATCTACAGTCCACCAGCATCAGTAAATATGTACAATCTCTGCAGAAGCTAAATAATTCCACATTAAAGAAATCTGTAACTAATGAAGAGGTTGCTGCTAGCAAACAACTTTATATTTCATTGTTTCGTCTACAAATAAAGTGCCTGTTGCCCTTGAGGATTACATTGCCTATGTTACATTAAAAATGACAAGCTAGCAATATGGAATGAATGGCAAACTGATAACAAGTTCATAGTTACTAGCTATCTTCACCAAAAAGGACTGCAGCATCCACCCCTTTACAACACAGCACAGTATCAGCAATGCATCTACATACTGTGGGAGTAGAACCCACAGCCTTCTACATCAAAAGCAAGTACACTACCTGTTGTGCTATTAATAATGCAAGATGACTTAGCATAAGCAGCACTAAACTTCTCTTCCCCTGCAGCTCTCAGCTCCTTGTAAAATCTACTTGACGCTCAGCTGTATCTTTGAACTTTGCAGTACAAGAAATCTGGAAAAAAACAAAATTTATTGGGGGGGGGGCAAAAGACAGGGACACATTTTAAACACTGCTTGTATAATCTTGGAAAGTTGCTAGTATAAAATGCTGTGCTACTACCACATATCTCACTGCCAAGTCTGGAACCCAGGACCTTATACAAACTAGTCAGAGCAATATACCACTATGCCAAATCAGCTGTTTTGTGAAAGAAAGGAAGACTGAAACTTAAATGGCTACCATTTAGTGAATTCAGTTCTCACCGTAGCTGTCAACCTCTTAGCAGTAAACACCTGGACAAAGCCAATAAAGGGGGAATACAGCCCCCAAACATATTCAGTGAATTTAGTTCTCACAATAGCTCTCAACCTTAGCACAAAAAACCTGGACATAGCCAATAATGGGGGAATATTGTTCCAAAAATAGGGACAAATTTCAAATATTCATCTTAGAAAATTGCTAGAATAAAAGGTTTTGTGTTAATATGTACTTTCTGAAGAATATGAAGTCTGAAATTCAAATGCCTGTCATTTTTATTTATTTAACATTTGTTAACCATAAAGTCTGACTTTGAACAAAAGTCAATTTTCAGCAGAGGCCCAGGGAAAAACACTCCAGACACATGTCTTTGCATGATGGGAGGATACGAGAGCACCGAGGAACCCACACAAACACAGGGAGGACATGCAGACTCCACAAAGAAAGCACCCCAGCCAAGGATCAAGACAGAGAACCTCTAGCTGTCAAGCAACAATGCTACCACTGCACTACGGCATAATCAACTATGCAAGTAATTAAAAAAACAGAATCCACAGATTTTATGAGGAAAAGAACAGAACAAATATGAGGCAAAAATCTGCACATTTTTCACAAATGGTGGTAGGTAGGGAATTCAGGCTCTTGCTACCTGTACTCAAGATGCAGGGTTCAAGCCTGATGTGTCCTCTAACCACCACCATGTATCCTGAGTTCTTCAGACACAGCCAGCCTAGCACTTAATGTTATAGGTACCACAACTGTATCATCCGTATCAATCATCCAAATCAAAATACAATAGTAGCTACCACACAAAGGAATGGCATAATATTTACAACAGTAAGATATCTTGTGTAAGCCGGATGGTGTGTGTGCATGTACTTATGTCATGAGAGCTAAGGTAAGAATAGCTCAGAAATAGACGTGTACAATAATTCTGATTTCCAGTCACAATTACTATTACAATTACAGTACTCAGAATTACATGCATCAGTGGTGACTGTAGTAGTAGTATCAGTTTTTAGTTTACACTACTATTTTCTGAAGTTCACCTCTCTGCTGTCAGTGCCTATAACCTGCTGCAAAGCAGTCACCTGCCAGACAGCAAGCAACACACGGGTCAGCAACAGAGCAGTACTAAAGGGCACCATTGTCACCTTCAAACGGTCTAGAATCAAACCACTAAAGCCATTTGCCTGACTACATCACATGATTTTACAGTCTTACAAGCTCCCTCACCATTCCGTTTCCCATGCCTGCTTCAAATAATTCAAAACAAGGCTTGTGCATTTGTAAACAATTCCGATACAGCTTTTGAGTTCATAAATGCAAACGGAAAGAGCTAAAAATGGTGGCAGTACCACACTTTAATCTGTAAACTGCTTTCATGCTGTCTAGTTGGAACAGTAATTACTACCTCCTATACAGAACATTGCACATCCGTGTTTACTGGAGCTACCTGCGGTTGCCTCATGCCCCTTAAAGCTACAACAACAGCACTGCATTTACTAGAAGTTGGGGACACCTTGGTCTGCAGGTGCAGAGCTTGCATAAATATCATAGTAAAATAAAAATAGTCGGTTTTTAAACCTTCAGTTACCTTTCTAAAGTACTGCAGCAAAATATAATACCAGTTTATTTTACCCCAGTTAGGCTACTACATACTCCCCTATCTTAAAGATGCACACACAGCCCAGCAACAGCCCCCGAGGTAAGGCGCTCTTGTAAACCATATGCGGGGCGGCTCTGTGCTGATCAACGAAAGTAAACAAACTACAACGCAAAAAGGGAAAGTCACTCCAGCCATGGCCAGATGAAGGGCGCACAAGTAGACAATTTATATCCCGAGACTAGTTCAGTTTGAGAATGTGAAAAATAAAATGGATGTACAAACTCTTTGAGGTTAATGTAGTTTATTGATGCACTGATAACCATTAACCACTAGATTGGCTGCAGCACAACCTAATGTCTGTATCATAACAAAGATGGTCAACAATGATCTGAGGAGAAGCCCAGCTCAATGTATAATCTTCCAGCACTGGAATGGACACATACATACACACACACATGGACACGCAAACACACACACATACACACGGACACACACACACACACACACACACACACACACACACACACACACACACACACACACACACACACACACACACACACACACACACACACACACACACACACACACACACCTCTTTTCTGGAAAGCAGTAATCCATCTCGCAGCAGCAATATCCAACTCCATTCTCTCAGCAAACCCACACACACCTCCCTTACCTGTAAATGGGTCTGGAAAGCAGTAATCCGTCTCGCAGCAGCAATATCCAACTCCATTCTCTCAGCAAACCCGCGCTCAACGTAACTCTTCCCTGCAGGAGAACTTACCTCACTCCTGATTGGTCCTGCGCTCAAATCCCTGCTTACCTCTTTCTCGATTGGTCCTGTCTGCGGCTCAAGCAGTCCAGAGCTCCTCTCTTCTGTGCGGTCGTCTACCCCACAGCATCTTGGGCAACTGCGGGGCAGAAAATATCTTCTCTGCATCTGGACTGCTACTCAGGCAGTCAGAGGTCGCAGAGATTCCTGGGCATCTGCAGGGCAGGGCAGTGTGTCCGCGCATGCACGGCAGTTCCGGTACTCCGTAAAAAAAGAATATATATATTTTTTTAAAGTTTATGTTTAATGTTTTTATTTCTTTTATTTCTAGGTGGGAGGGCTGCAGTCCTGCAGACCGATAGCATGAGCCTCCCCTGATTTGAATACCTTAGTGCACATAAATCAAGTGGTGCACACAGTAACTTGGTCTTACCAGGGTAGGTCTCCCCTCTCCTTATCCCTGAAATCTTTCTCCCTACATTCTTCATCTCACCTTTTAAAACTATCATTAGTAAGACCTGAAGCATCTATATAACCCCCAAAGAACGTA
The DNA here is from genome assembly GCF_019279795.1 of Protopterus annectens. Classification (NCBI taxonomy): domain Eukaryota; kingdom Metazoa; phylum Chordata; order Ceratodontiformes; family Protopteridae; genus Protopterus; species Protopterus annectens. The sequence goes on along the minus strand of NC_056748.1, from coordinate 641,650,164 downwards.
GGTGACTGGTAGTGAATGCACAAATGCATGTATAAGTATTTGTTACCTTAAGAAACTGCTTACTTTCAACTGCTCCGCTCCCCTGAGGCATACCTAGCTGGCTGATTGTTATTTTTTTTCTTGCAGCTTGGCAGGATGACTCTAGCTTCAACCAGGTCCATTCACCTGTGCTACACTTGGGCTCACGCCGCTCCTCTACCCTGTCCCCATTCCTACCAACCTCCACTTTCTTTACATATACAGGTGATCAGGTCTCTATCCCCTCCTAAGCACTTCCACTTCCTGCTTTCAACAAACACTTCCCCCTTTCTCCTTCCTCTACTACTTCAACCTATCCCCCACTCGTCTCTCATCCCTATTCTCCACCTCCACTCCTCCTACATCTTCCAATCTATCACATATCTAAACTCCAAATAGAAGTAAACCCCCATTCTTCTGTAACTACTCTCAAACTCCCATGTTTGTTTCTGGCACTCCTCCCCTGCCCTACACTCTACAACCATATCATCATTACGTCAACTTCACCCCACACCACTTTATCCCTCATCATTGCAGCTCCACTTCCTGTCCATACCCTTCTCCCTCTTCCTACCTCACTCCCCCTCTCCATCATCTATTTCTCTTTAACTGCTCCCTCTAGCCACCATACTTTTCAATACATCCTCTCAATTTTCTACTGTCTGCTCCTTCTGATCTCTTACTCCCTCTCTAAATTAATCTTTTTCTTCCTTGCCCAAAATGCTTATCATCTACTCCCTTACTCTCCTACCTCACCTCTTGTCACATGCACATCAAACTCTAGCATCTCCCTCCCACCTCCACAAACACCTCAACTAATGACTATATCCTTCACCATTTCTCCATATCTCCCTCCCTCTTTCTCTCCTCCATTTACCTCCTCCACAAAATCAGAACATCCCCCCACTCAAAAAATAACACATACCTCAACTATCACCTAAGATTCCAATCTATACTGTGTCCCTTACATTCCCTTCTCCTCTCTGACGACATACACCCCAACCCTGGACCAACCTCAGACCTCACCTACTCAACCCTTACATCTCAGCCTTCATCCCATCTCCCCAAATCACCCAACAAACAACCTTCACTTTTCTTTCTTAATTTCCATAGTATAATGAACAACGTAAGTGAATTCCATGCATGGATGGTTCACCACTCCCCAGACATAATTACTCTAACAGAAACTTGTCTCAAACCACACATCTCTGACTCTCTCTTTCTCTCCCTGGATATAGCATCCTCCACCTGGATCTTGCAAACAGGAAAGGTGGTGGTACTGCCATTCTCTATAACCACCTTAACCTTACCCCAATAACATATCCTCCCCCCTTACTCCACCCAGTTGAACTACTAGCTGCAAACTGTAAAATTAGCAACCATAAGACTATCGGAACAATAGCAATCTATATACCCCCTGGTGACAACACGCCACTCCTAGAACAAACCCTCGCCTGGCTGTCCAATAACATCAGAAATGAAATTTCTCTACTAGGAGATGTCAACATCAACTAGTCAGCTGTATCATCTAAATCACCCAACTCCTCCATCAATCTTCACGGCTTTTCTCAGATTATATCTGCACCCACACACCTTAATAAGACAACCAACTCAGCTTCTGTCATAGATTGGATTTTAGTCTCCAACCCCAACCTATACCACCACCCAGAAACTCTTCCTAACTCTTTCAGCGACCATTCTTCTATTAGCATTAAGAGATAGACCTCCTATCTACAAAAACTTAAAAAATCAAAGAATGCCGTAACCTCTCAAACTTCCACCCTAAAGATTTCAACAATCGGCTCTCTGCCATCAAGTGGTCTTTCCCATCTCAACTGCCACTAGATGAAGCAGTCCTCAAATTCAATACCATCTTTTTTTAATATATTAAAATCCCTTGCCCCTCTCCATAAAGTAAGAGTAATATTTCTTAACTATCCCTGGCTATCCCTGGCTACATGAACTCTTATGCAAAAGAGAGATAAAATCTGGAAACTTTGCACCAAAACTAAATTACACCCCATCTCCAAACCTGCAAAGAACTTTGTAACCTCTCCAAAAACAGATCTACCTCGATAAAAATAATTTTTACCTGAAACTACAAACAACATATAAACATAACCCCAAGACATTCTGGAGCACCATCAACCATATCCTCCACCTTGGCAACCTCAGCACTCCTAATCTGTGCCCCAACAACACTCCCCTAGAAAGTGCCTCCCTGCTCAACTCATATTTTATTGATACCATCAGTAAGGTAGTCCCCAACACAAACTCTACCAACCCCACCTAACCCCCCCCTCAAATTCCAATCAAAACATCTTCTTACCACTCAAACCTGTACCACCTAACTACATTAAACACCTCCTCAACAAACTTAAACCCTGGTCCTCTTCTGTGGGCAACCAACCTCCCCTCTTCCTCAAACATGCTGCAAACTCCATAGCTCTCCCAGTTTCCATTCTTATCAACCACTCTCTATCTGAATCCACTGCCCCCTCACTATGGCAACAGTTCTTTACTATACCTATTCACAAAGGGGGCAACTCTACTGAACTCACAAACTACTGCCCCATAGCTATTCTACCCCTACTATCAAAATACTTGAAAAGTGTGTAAACAAACAAATCATGGACCATCTACTCCTTGAAAACCTACTTACTACCACCCAGCATGGTTTCCGCCCTAACCACAGTACTTCCACTGCCATGATATCCTTTTCTGACTATATCTTCCTCACTAGAAATAACAATAAATTGGTCTCCTACATCTTCCTTGATCTCTCCAAAGCCTTTGACACTGTCTTCCACCCCATCCTGTTCTCCAAACTAAGCAATCTTAACCTCTCTCCCTTCACAATATCCTGGTTCCCCAGCTATCTCTCCCACCATCTACAATATGTGAAATGACAATCCACTCCATCCCCTTCCTACCCATCCAAATGGGAGTCCCTAAAGGATCAATCCTCAGCCCCCTACTTTTTAACATCTTCACTAACCAATTCTACACATCCTGCCCTCTATCCTCCCTAACTCAATATGCAGATGACTCTACCATAATCACCACTGCTGATACTTTCTCTGATCTTCTCACACTCACCCAGAATTCCTTTAACTCAGTCAAAAAATGGCTCACCGACAATCAACTTATCCTTAATCCCACAAAGACCAAACTTTTATTTCTTCCCAAATCTCCCTCACCACTTAAACCAACCTTTTCTATTACTTCCTCTAACAATACCACTGTTTACGCCAAACCCCAAACAAAATTCCTCTGGGTCATCATAGATAACCAACTTAAGTACAACCTACATGTCAATCACTACATTAAAAAAAAAAAACACCAAAAAGTCGGACTTCTATACAGAAAAAAGTTCATTAGTAACAACACCCAAGTGTCTCTAGCTCAGGCGTCGAACTAACTTACAAATCTCTCTACAAACTAAACTCATAATCACATACAACAAAATTTCCCAGTTTGCTGCCAATCTGCCCCTAACTCTCACCATTGTCTCCAACAGCATTAAACTTAAGCTTAATTTCCCCCACCAGCTACTTCTCTCTTAATTAACTACAATCTACTCTAGCCTCTACAAACCCTTGGCCTGCCCTAGTATCTGTACTTTGGTCAATCCCTATGCCTCTGTGAGAAACCTCAGGAGCTCTAACCAGCAACACCTGAAAATCTCTAAACCCCCAAAAATATTGGTCAAAATGTATACAGCTACTACCCAGCCCTAAACTGGAACAACCCCCCCCCCCGACAGAAATATAGCAAATATACACTCATTCAAATTGGCGCTCAAACAATACCTACTCAACAACTATATCCGTAATTGTACCAACTCCCTCTCTGTCACTGCACTCCTCTCTTTTAAGACCCTACTTACTAATAGTTTCTATGACTCTCTTATACTGACTCTACACTGCTCCAACTCAACCTTAACTTTATGCCAACTGCCTTCCATCCCACTAATGCCCAAATTTTACTCACCTTACTTTTTACCTGCCAGGTACTGATCCTCTGTCTCAAGAAACCAATTCATCTTATCTGAACCTGTAATTCACCTTATGCAGTGCTCTCTAGTAGGAGTTACTAGACATGGCTAATGTCATACTTTTGTTGCTAAAGTGTAGTTACAGTATTTTACACTTCAAGGAAGTGTGAAATGTTGACAAACTGTATTGTATTTACTCATATATACTTCTTTGTTAGTGTAATGATTTCTTTATTAAAACTTAAAGCACTTGAGAGATAACATATTTTGTTATTTAAAAATACATTGTCTCAATTCTAAGGCTTCATGAATATATAATGTCTGTTCCATCCATTCACTAGCATATATTCATGAAGCCTTAGAATTGAGACAATGTATTTTTGAATAACAAAATATGTTATCTCTCAAGTGCTTTATGTTTTAATAAACACAATTTAGAGCTGTTTGTTCAAGCCAGGCCAGTTCATTGCAATGAGTTTCAACTGCCATTGTAACTTGCTTTTTTCCAAGTTTAGTGTCCATGGCCCGTTTCTAAGTGATCTGCCCATGGAACTGGTGATAGGCTCATTTCAGGTATGTTAATTCTCGGGGGCTTGGTTGTCACGTGACTTTCTAATATGTTTTTAATATTCCTATATAAAGGGTCTTTTTAAAGAACCAATCATCTGAGGAAGTTTACAATGTGAAAACGAAATCACTTATTGGACTCCTTTATATGTGATTTTATTACAATTTTACTATTTTGGAAATATTTTATGAATAAAGTTCACATTTTAGCAGTTTTCCAACTTGTCCTGACCATACTTGTGGAGTTCTTGGTTCTGGTTTGTGGTTTTCATTTCATTTGTAAATTCAATTTTGGGTACTGATACAGGGGATAAGCTAGACTTACCTAGCTGTTGAGACAGGACTTTTAGCCAGTGTGAGGCTGGCTAGTTAAAGGCACCTAGAAACATAGCCTGTGTCAAGGCAGACTCACCTGACTGGGATGAAGGCCATGCTCATTCATTTACAGCATCCAAGTGGATAGTTTGGATGCAGACAAGCAATCTGAAGAATCCTCATGCAGTAACTTGCAGGACAAGAATGATGTGCCTACAGATGCTTTAGTGCTTGCAACTGTACCAGTCCCCGTTCCCTTTTTATAAGTTGCTAAGCTAAAAGACAAATTTGAGCAACATCATCAGCACTTAAACACATGCATTGTATTGTAAAACTAAATCAATAGTGGCATTTCTTGTGGTTCAGACAAACCTGCTGCACAACAACACTGTCACATCTCCTGACAGAGATGGTCATGCTGTCAAGCTTCCACCAATAGGAGCTCACAAAGCAGTTGATCCCCTCATTACTATAATAATGTTGTCAGCCATGCATGGTTTTCATGACACTTTTATAAATCACTGTATAGCATGAAGATGCTGTGCTTTGCTGTAAAGAACAGCTACTTTATATGGCATGTCAGATACATAACTTAGTATGCAGTTGTTCCAAGCTGCCCTATGTAATACTGTCTTGTTACACATTATAGCACTGGTACTTAGAGAGTACCAGTGTATACTGCTATATCTGTGCACCATTCACAGAAGCTTACAGTAATTGGTATACAGTTGTTTGTTTTTGTGACTAATGTCTGTGAGTCTTTGCAGTTAATTGTTGCATACTAAATGTAGTGCTCAGAATGCACGTATGCATCTGTGCACTTGAGAATTTATGTTCTTTAAGCCAGCTCCGGCTTCACCCAACGATGAGTCAATTCACCGCTATGGCTTGTTTGTGCCAACATGTATCTGAAGTGCTTGCAAACAATCCATGCAATTTCAGAGCTATTACGTGCACTCATTGAAATATTTTTGTTAGTACTGCATAGATTCTGTATGATTTAATAGTTTTCTCTGCTGTTTTAATGTATCTTTGTATTAAATCTTGATTCTCTTTATGCAAAGTTTGTTCTTTTTCTGAGAATTATGTTCAGGACTGGTGCAAGTTTCTTCCTTTTCTAAGGCGTACTGAAAAATGGAAAGTTTTCTGTATTATGCATTAACAAACATTCTTTTTTACATTTGTATCTAATTTCTGTAATAGAAATATTGGTCAGATTCTGAGTATCAAATAATGTTCATCATATGAAGACTGCTGCAGTAGCCTTAGCTATATGGATTGTGTCCTTCCCAGGATATAACAGCCAGCCAACTTCCAAAGCTTCAGGGTACCTTCTACACACCCAAATTGTCAGACAGCTCAAACTGAGCAAACTAAAAGATGAGTTTGAGTGCCAAGCCTTCCAATCTTTACTTCTGACGGAGAATACACTCCTCTGAGGCTTTCAAGGATTGACATTCGGCTTGTGCTGTCCCTTTGCTGGGCAGATAAGTTTCCTTTGGAGAAAAAAAACTCCATTTAATAATTTTGCTTATGATTTCTACTTTCATCTTTGGGAAAGTTGTTTTAAAGCTACGAGTGTGTGTATCACTGGGCTGTCACAAGACAGTACTGTACTTTTAAACAGAAGCACTCTTTTTTTTCCTGCCAGTTTAAAAGTTGTTTAAAGTCACTGAAGAACATTTTTTGTAAAGAAATTGTGTTTATTTCACTTTGTGGGGCTGGCATAATATTTTGAAGTGCTTTTAAAGAATTTTTATTTTTACCAGCATTTGCTGCTTGTTTTCCCTGGGAAAGGGAGACTATTTTTGTCTTGACCATGGAAAAAAAAAACTGTTAGCCCCTCAGTCAGTTCTTCTTCCAGCCACAAAAAGAAACATTTAAGCAAACAGCCTTTGCTACCACAGCAGGCTTGCAATTTGCCTCAGCCAAAGGCAGGTGACTCTGCAGGGGCCATTTGTTGTACCTTAGGGTACTCATCTTTTATTCCGAATCCCTCTGCTGTAGCACCTATAGCGACTGTGGACTGGGTATTAGCCATGTCCTCTGCAGATCTTTGGGTCCACTCAGTGGTTAAGGGAGAGCCACTGTTGTCATTCCCGGGAGAGGGAATAGGGATGGCTCCCTTGTTTTATCAGAATGTTGTGCCCATTCCTGTTGGCCCCATTTTCCTGTCAAAAAAGCAGAAAACTAGGCATGCATGTACTCCTTCTCAAATTTCATTAGACTGGGTCTGACTCAGGGTTTAATTCAGGCTACTGATCCTTCTTTTAACGTAGTTTCCAGTAAAGAAAGAGGGATACTTTGTTTCCTAAGTATATTCAATATTCTGAATTCTCCTCAGAATTCCAATTCAGACTCAAAGGACAGCTTAGTTTCTGATTCTCCCTGTGGGGTTTCTCTTTCTCTCAGACTATTTTTAGAGTGTGCCAGTGTTTCAGTTTTTCAATACCTCAGAAAATGAAAGAAAATGTCTGCCATGGTGGATGTGAGAGTCACTGCCAGCAATTTTCCTGACAGTCAGCCAGCTACTCCTAAAAAGGCAGATAGAATGTGTAAAGCTCTTCAGTCTTTTTAAGTTTTTGTACACTCTTCCCAGACGTGATGCAACAGCTAGAACTTTAGTAAATCCTTTTGCTGCTAAACACTTAGTTTATTCCCGTCCTAATATTTCTGAAAAGGATGGGAAGATTATTGTTTTTTTGTCCCCTCAGACCATATGTTTATTGGCATGGTCCCCCAATACCCAGTGCCCACACTGAGTCTACCAGCTTCTCTCCTACTTCACTGGACTTCTTCTATTTTCACTGGGGATGGTCATGGATCTTGAGGGTATCCTGGGAGCTTGACTCATCTGTGCTTCCATCTGGGGCAGATTTTTCTTATGATCTACCTACTCCCTTTCCCCACCCCCCAATGACATTCAAGGGCAATTTCCCTCTTTGCACTATGCATCCCCTTAGGGAGAGTATCACTGAATACCCTCCCACCTTTGATGAGCACAACCATCCCTTCCCTGTCCAGGATGGGAAGATTATTGATAAGTATGGGAAAAAGTGTATGCTTCTGCAACTTTGATTTGCAGAATTCTGAACTGGAATGCTCATGTGTTAAGGTTTGTCCTGATAATTGTGAAAGTATGAGGCATGTTTTATGTGCAGTTTCTCCTTGTGAAGAAAAATCTGCTTGAAACAATTTTATGTTTTCAGTTGTTCAAATCACTACTCATTGAATACAGTGTTTGTGTGTTTGACTGTGTTGACACTTCTTTCAGGGCTATGGCCACTGATGCTGTTTTAAGGATGTTTGGCTGCATTCTCAGATCCTCCCAGATGATGTTAAAATTGAGATTTTAAATTCTCCTTTGGATAGAGATGTAGTTTTTAGTCCCTTTTTTGGTGATCAAAAAGTGTGTTGAAAGGGATAAGCTGATACAGGGAATTTTTAAGATATTTCAGCCTTTCTTTTCTAAATTTTCCAGGGGATTCTCTAACTTCTCATAATATTTTGGTAAGAAACAAATTAAACATTTTCAACAACATGCAAGTAAACAGACTTTTAAGAAGAAATGACAAGTGGATTTCAGGAAGAATTCTGGAAACTCCCAAAATCAAGGATAGTCCAATAAGTCAGAATGACTATTTAAGTGACTTTGTTCCACCCACCCACCCTGGCACCCTCTTTTTGTTCCAGAAAGTCTCAATCTCTACTTTTGTCTTTGGCAACATATAGTTTCAGACAAATTTGTGTTCTCAAGATCATTCATCAAGGTTACAGATGGCAATGGAGGAAATTCATCCTTTCCAGGGGTAATTCCTCATCCTCCAGATCAGAATTTTTTTTATTTTCATCTGTCCTTCATCACATGCTGTCCCAGGGAGTGATAGAACCAGTTCCTCCTTCCCAGGTGGAAAAGGGGCTTTATTCAATGACATTTTAGTGCCAAAGAAAGAAAGAAAATGCTTGGAGACCAGTTCTGAATCTTTCTTTCCCAAACCTGTTTGTGATAGTGCCCAAATTCACAATGATGACGCTTCATTACTTGTCACCTCTTCTTCCAAATTCAAGTTTTCTGGTAACACTAGATTTAAGAGATGCTTATCCTCATATCCCTAAGCATCCAGATTTTAGTCATTTGTTAAGATTTTGTGTGTATGGGTCAAATGATCAGTTCTCTGCCTTGCCCTTTGGACTATCTACTGCACCAAGAGTGTTCACAAGGTGTCTAGCACCATTTATAACTCATGCAGGCTACAGAGTATCTACATTTTTCCATATTTAGACAACTTGCTTATCTTTGCTGAGTCTTTTTCAAAGCATCAGGAATCTTTCTTTTGGGAGAGAGATGTCTAACACAAACTGGAATGTCAAGACAACATTCAAAGGCTTTCTTGACTCAGGATAGTGTTTCAGGGATGTCATTTTTCTTCTACAGGAAAATATAGAACTACATCTAGATCTATTTCTAGGGTTTTCCACTTGGACTTTGGTCACTGTGAGGAGAATATCGCAGGATCTTGGGTCTCATTGCTTCTATGATTCTCATGACATGCCTGGCAATGCTCCACATGAGATGAGAAAGATATAGTGGTATCTGAAGTTTCTCTGGTCCCAGCACCTACAACCCTTGTCTTTCCAGGTTCTAGTACTGGGGTTTGTTAAAAGAGAAATCACTTGGTGGAGACAACAGACAACCCTAAATCCAGGTATCTCTTTCTCCCACAGACTGTTCTGAATTTGCTAGGGAATTAGTTTCAAAAAGGATAAAAGTGCAAGGTGTGTCAGACACCAAGAACAGACACAAACACATAAATATAAAAGAGATGCTTGCCCTGATCAAGGAACTCCACTCTCTGAATCAGCTTTGGTCCCCAGGATCTCTTCAGGTTGTTACAGGCAGTACCACAGTTGTGTGGTACATCACCAAGCAAGGGAGAACCAGGTTGTACCCCAATTGCAGGCTAGCCATGTTAATTTGGGATATAGCTTCAGAGCACAGTCTCAATCTACAGGCATCCTCCATTTTGCCAGAGCAAAACTTTGTAGCAGACAAGCTGAATAGGAGAACAGCAGGCCCTCATGAATGGAAAATACATAAGGGGGACTTTCAAGATTTGATCCATCTATGGGGAGTTACTCAAGTAGACCCCTTTGCTTCCTGTCTGAATGATCAGCTGGCAAAATTTTCTCCCCAACTCTATGCAAGAAGGCCTGGAAGACAGATGTCTTTTTTTTTTCTTGGACAGCAATATTCCTGTATGCTTTTCCAACCTTTCTACTAGTATCCAGAGTACTTCTGAAGATTCAGAGGGACTCCCCAAGATCATTGTGGTGACTCCCTTTTGGCCAGGGCAACCATGGTTTGCCCTTCTTTTGGAAACAGCCAGGGTCAATTACCAAAAGCATCTTCAAAGACTGAATCTACTTATGGAAGAACAGGGGTGTTTGATACACCCCAACACCAATCAACATCAAATGACTGCCCAACACCAGTCAACATCAAATGACTGCCTGGACAATGAGTATTAATTCTTTGTAAGCACTTCTTTACTGAGGACATGCAGCAGGTACTAATAGAGGCAAGAAAACCTGCAACTAGAAAATCATAGATTAGCAAATGGAAAAGGATTTCTAGTTGGTGCCAGTGACATAACCAGCAACCATTCAGGGTTAGTTGTTCTCTGGTTATACAATATTTGTGTGAGTTGATATCATATGTCCTTTCTTATTCCTCCTTTACAGTTCATTTATTGGCCATTTCAGAATGTCTGCCCAGGGATCCTCCTCTTTCAATACAGTCTCATGCCAGAAATATTTTTGAAAGGGATTTTGCATAAGAGGCCAGTGACCCTTCGTTGGGATCTTAATTTTGTGTTAGAGAAATTAACAGTTGCTCCATTTGAACCTGCTAACCTTCCTGACCTGAGGTTCTTCACACGGAAACCAGTTTAACTGATTGCTCTGACCTCTGTAAGAAGAATATCTGAGTTGCAAGTTCTTATGATGAGTCAACCCTACCTCCTCTTCCACAGGGACAGGATTTCTTTGAGAACTAATCCTTCTTTTATGCCTAAAGTGGTATCCGGGTTTATTTTAAGCCAAACTGTCCATCTCCTCATTTTCCTTCCTGAACCCAAAAATGAGAGTGAAAGACCTTAGATGTCAACAGGCAACTCAGGTACTGTCTTGATAGAGCTAAAGCTTTCATATCTTCAGATCAGTTGTTCATTTCTTCTGAAATTAAGAAGAAGGGAAAACCTGTGTGAAAACAGACTATTTCAAAGTGATTGTCTATTTTGTTTTATTCACCACAGCAAAACTCTTTCAGGCAGGGTCAAGGGCCATTTTACAATGGTCTTGGCTTCATCTATGGCATTTTGGAAAGGGTTGGATTCTGGAGGTATTCAAGAAGCAGAAACTTAGTCCTCTCTACATACTTTTACAAAGCACTATAAACTTGATTCCTTCTGTAGGTCTAAATCAGTCTTTGCAAGGACCATTTTCCAGGTGCTCCAGGGTGCTTCAACTTTCACCTCTCAAATGTAGCAAGCTACAGTAATATCAGTAATATACCAATATAGCTAAGGCTATTGCAGCAGTGGTCAGTATGATCACAGTACAGTTCTGTATGTAAACTTACTATAACATTAGATGTTCACATAATCACTGCTGCATTAGCCGCTCCTTCCCTACATCCCCCTTGTTTCTTGGTGTGTTGTTTATGTCAGGGTGTGGACATTTATTTTTTTTTTCCTAGCATTGTCCCCTTAGAGCACATCCTCCCTCAGAAATTGGCAGAAATTGTCTGAAGGGCTTTGCTCCCAAACTTGTCTTTGAGTTAGCTTTGCTTGAGCTTCTTGACAGTTTGGGCATGTGGAAATCACCCTGAAGTTTTGGAAGTTGGCTGGCTGTTATATCCTTGGCAGGATATAACCTGTATAGCTATGGCTACTGCAGCAGTGATCATTCAAACATCTAGTGTTGTGGTACTTTTCTTCTGAACTGCAAATAAATTATTTTGTTCATAATAAAATTATACCATACAAACAAAGGCAAATCAGTATGTATTTCCTTGAAAAAAATCCCATTGTGGTTATATTATGGGATGAAATATGACTGAGTGCATATTTTTTAAAACATAAATGCTAACCTATATAGTTTGCTTTTGTGTCTTCACCCAAGTAAGTAATATCTTGTATTGCTGATGGATGAGAAAGATTCCGGATCTGGCAGTTAACTGCCAGTTGTACAACCATATCTCGCTGAGTCTGGTACTTGAAGCCAAATAATTATTTTTCCTTGTTAGTGTTTTCCAAGATATTCTGAGCTATTCTGATAAGCAAAGAAATTTGTACCAAATTCTGGTTGTTTGGTAGTACCAGGTAAATATAAGGGGAATCAGAAGGTTCATAATATCAAATGGAAGTTTAAGTAACACAATCACTTTAATTAAATTAATTTCACTAAACAACGAAAACACAACATATTTTCATGATTTTACTATTTTTATTGACAAGAATAGTCTTGCCTGTATTACTTTCTTTTTGCTGTTTTTTTTTGTGTGAAGGTCCATCTTAAGCAATGTTTGGTATTTTTGCTTTTTTTTTTTTTTTTTTTTTTTAATTTTGACAAGAAGATGTCTTTACAAATAAAAAAAAAAAAAAAAAAAAAAAAACCATCATGACAGGGTCTGCCTTGCTGCTTTTCTCTGAAGCTTCTTTCCAACTGTCACTGTAAATGTCAGAACAGCAGGCATTGTAATTCAAGCATGTAAGGGGCCGCAAGTGTGACACTCTGAAAACACGGGAAGCGTTCTCAAATGTTTGTCTTCCCTTCACACACCTGTAACTAACTGAGCTTCCACAACACATAAACAGACCCTAAAACCACCACCAACTGGTGGTTGGCGGCCCTTGTTGTACAGAAGAAGAAATTAAATTAAACACAAAAAATGTGGTTGCGATAATACGTAAGTACCCAATGTTTTTATTTATTCATGTATGCATAGCTTATTTGCTCGATTGTTTGCTATATGGAAAATAAACTGATCCTTTATTCCCTTTCTTGCTACAGTCCTGGCCACATTGACAGTTCAGATTAGCCAGTCACCCAACATGTTATTTTGTAAGGCTGATGGCAAAAAAGCACTCGGATATGGGTGGAAAATGCAAATGTTACACAAACAGTAAACTGGTGTCAGACTTGAACCTTTAGAACCTGGCGCTGAGAATCAGAGATGTTAGAAAGTGAACCACATTGCGCTGGATTAATTAATCACTATTAAATCTTTGTTGAGAATGATTTGTAACAGCAGGATTTTCAGTCTCTGTTTGTTCAGTAGCCTGTGTTAGGCTGTAATCCTCTTTTCAGTATTAATATCTTATAATATAACAATTAAATCAATAGCAAAAATAAAATATTCAATCATTTTATAATCTACATTTTTACTTTGATCTTATTTCTCCTTGCTAGGGATCTAGGATATCGATAGTTCATGTAAATAAAGCTAGAAGCATTCTTCCATTTATGTATAAGTAAGCTGTTATGTTGGCTAGTCTTTGACGTGTGAAGCTTTTGAATCTATGCCCAGTTTTTCTAATTTATAGATATTAATTTCTAGAGATCAGACCAGACGTTATATGCATCGGTTACCATGAATACTCAGCTGTCTGAGTAGTGGTTTGGATTTTGGCAGACCACCTTGGAAACAGCTTGTGTGCTTATTACTGTACTCATTTGTCAACATGGAGCAGAGGAATAATAGCAAGAAGAAACAGATTTCATCAGTAAAAGTTATATATAATTGCTGACTATTTTGTCAGTCATTTTTACCTTTAATAGGGTAGCTAGTATATATTTATACTTCAAAGTGATTTTTTCTTTTAGCAATAAAATAAATTTTGCCTGAGAAAAGCTTTGTGTGGTTCTCAGCTGTTAACACTTCAGTGCTGTTTTAATAAAGGTTTATATGTTACTGCTTTTTTGTGAAAACTTTATATAGTTTTATTGGCAGGTGATCTGAACCAGGAGCTTTACCATTAGGATTTTTATCATGTTTTCATTTATAATCATTTGCTGCAGGTTGTGATCCATGTTAATGCTTTTATTCACAATAATTTATAATGCCTTTCTTGTCTGTGTTTTTATTTGTTATTGAAGCTCAACCAGGTGTAAAAGGTTTTCAGCTATCACCTGTGTGATAGAAATTGTCTTTGTACTCTGTAGTTTTCATAACTATAGTTAGCTTCTTTTTAATGTGTTAGATCAAACCTTTGGTATACCTGTCAGCATTAATTTAATTTTCATAGTATTTTGATAGTTCTTCATAAGAATTATTTTATACAAGTTAGCATGTTTAGTATATTGATGCAGTTTTGTAGTTTTGGAATTGCAGATATGCCTCACTCAGTTAATACCTGCACAGAATAGTTTTAAAGGCGTGTGATTTAGTGTTCAGTATTGTCTGTTGATTTTATTGATCTGTCATATTTATGGAGACTTGTTTTCAATTTTCAAAACAAAGGATTTTGTAATATTTTCATCTTTGTTATTGGCATGCGTTTTTAAATTATATCTTTATTTCCAATCTGAAATTACTGCTAAATTGTCTGGATGAATTCTTTTGTATGTCTGTGAGATTTTTCTTTCCACAGATATCTATGTATTTGTTAGTGGCAGATATTGTTTATTATTTCATAACTGTTGTATTTCTATCTGGATATCTGCATGCTTTATAGTTTAGATTTCTTTCTCCTTCCAGAAACCATTAAGTCCTTTTAGACTAAAAACATGATTTTAGAAGCTTGTTATGTGCTCAGGAATAGTAGATTGTTTATATCTGTGTAGTGCTGGGTAAGTAAATGTTCCTGCAATAATTTATAATTCAGCAAAATATGATATACCATATCTAATGCTGGACTAAAATGTATTGCTTGATCAAAAAATTGGCCCTGTACTGAACCCTTGCCTTTTATTACCTTTGTCAGTACCACCCCAAATTTGAACCGTTTATCAATGTGAATTACTTTCATACCGTTGTCAGACTGCTGGGTGGGTGAATTCATAAAAGTTATCATAATGTGTACACTATGTGTACACTTTTAATTACCTTTATGAATGAATAGACAACAAAAGCACTGTGGTAGGGCTGTTCTTGAATTCAGAAAATTTAGCTCATGCTAACCTTTATGAATCCCCGTATCATTTGAGCTATATGAGTTAGATATATATTACACCTAACCCCCATTTTCTGGAATGCATGCATAGCACTCTACTTTTCAATTTCCTTGTTAAAGGATGATCCACCTTACAAAAAAAAATGTCCTTAATGTATAGCTACATTCGTCATTTACTACATTCATTTAGGACAGCTGAGTGCACAGCATCACATAATCCATCAAAACTCAACTTACTTACTTGATTACTATCTTACACTGTATCCTAAAGATATTTAATACATTTTGCTTGTATGAACAGTGCAAATAGTACTATGAAGTTTATTGATCAAGTCAGCTAGTTAAAAAGTTTTAATAATATTCCACTTAACAAAACACCAATTCCAACTTCCTGCTTCCTGTTATTGTACTCCATAAACTGTAGGACTGAAGATAATAGAAAAGCATAGCTAACACCAATTCAGTTATTTTGCCGGTTTACATACTAGTGATCAAAGCACACTTTGACTCATTGTTTTCTGAAAGATAATTATCGAAACCCAGTGAGTTGAAAACCCTAAAAAATATATACAAATATTTTTTTGTGTGGGGACAATCCTGCCTACACATCACACATGGAGATGTCTGCCCCTCAGTCCCTCCTAAATTATATATACCAACTCCAAGGTAACACTGCAGTAGAACAAAATGGAAAAAAGCCAAACAGCACTCTGCCAGCTCACACAGTAGTACACATTATGGTGAAACTCATTGCAGTATTACATTTTTGAACTGAAGCCACTTGTCCACTAATACTTTAATGACTTGTAACTATGCTTGTTTTACCAGCCTTCCTCTTCACATTCTCCTGTGCAAGTGCTTCTCTCTGTAAACCACGTTGTTCCAAGTCTAAATTAATTGCATTTAATAGTGCAACAATATTCACTTCCCTTATTTGACAACACACTATTGCCAAAACTTCATTTCCGGATGCATTTTGTCTTAATTCATTTCTTGTTGTAAAGGCATACCACCTTCATTGTCCTTGCTCCCACTCAATCCCTCTCCCACTACCACACTTAATCCTGTCCGCAACCTTGAAATATTACAGATTACACCAGATACAAGGCAGGTGTTCTTCCATTCACTTCCTCATTAATTCCACTTAGTCACTTCCAAAATTCTTTCCAAACACATTCCTCTTACATTTCTGATCTGTGTAATATTTTCTGTTATCCCAAGCAGCACTGTGCAACCCTCCATTTAAGTCTCAATGCTATAAATACCTATGATATTTAACTACAGACCTTACAAACCCCTTATTTTTGCACTTAAGCCCTAAATTCCCTGCCATAGAAAAAGAATCCTTTAATCCCCGTTTTACTCTGCTATCTAAAGCCCACATAAGGTGTGCTAGATCCCTCCATACTTAAGTTAAGAGATGACATTCCTGTTATCCATGCCCCTTTCTCATAAAGCTCACACTCACAAATCTCAGTTATCCTCTTTAGACAGATAGCAGCTAATCAAGTCAAGTTCAATTAAAATGCCAAAGCCTTTGCAGTAAAACCACTGAAGTCCATGCTTTGATCCAGTATTGCTCTCCTGACATTATTACCATTACAGAAACATTACTAAAGGACACACTTCCCTGATTCAGTCATAATACCGCCAAATTACATTTTGTGGGTTGATGCTACCTGCGAACATGCAGGAAATATAATCTCAGGTGAACCTTAGATTTATGCCAAATTTTCAGTGTTGAATGACATGAATTCCTTTTGTTTTCCTTAAGAATTTCCTCTACAAAAATCCTTAATATTAGGTACATCTACTTTCCTTCTAAGCACTCCTCATTACAGACTGAATTTGATTTACTATGGCTCTCCTTGAATATCACTTCTGAACTCATTGTACTAGGTGACCTTGATATCAGCTGTTCAGACCATTCTGACCATTCTTAGGAAAGCATTAATTTATTCAACCTAGTCCAAGTACTTTTATACTGTGGTCTTTAATTAATGTTGTCAGATTACACGGGGTGGGGTGAATTCATAAAGGTTACCCTAAGGTGCGCACTATGTGTATACTTTGAGTTACCTTTCTGAATGAATAGACAGCAAAAGCACCATGGTAGGGCTCAACAACACAGGCCTAACAACAAATGATTTACTCATGAATGGACCTTGGCTTCTTTTACAGTAATTTAAAGCATGCAGGAGCAATAATTCCACCAACATTCACTCTATGATCAGCTGGTAAATTATTATGGGTCAGGCAAATGAGTGAAATTCCTAGCTTAAAACACTTTGATGTATCTACTTTTAAATTACATGTATCAGAATGACTGTTTCCTACTCTCATTTATTTCTGGTGCAGGAATTTTGTCATGTTTTACAGCAGAACCTGATCTAGACATTATCAGCAAGTTAACGCTATTAAAAAAAAGTTTGTATAGGAAGATCATTCAGTGCTTCATGGTGAGAAGTACCATATTTGGTCAATGAAATGCAGAGTTTTAGTGAACTGGACATAAGCAATAACAGATTAATTGCACCTAAGGCCCTGGACTATTTCCAAACCTTGCCTCCCCAAATACATACGCAGAATGTTTCTTTTGGCACCATACAAAAATGCTCATATTCATTTGGACTCACCTTCCTAATTATGACTATTTGAACTGCTGTAATTATAGTCCACAAATGTCTGTACCCATTAATTACATGCAATTGACAGTGTACACCTCATATAACTGCCCACAGTAAAGTATTCCCACTTGCTTTACACAAATGTACACTAGTCCGGCAAAACCATACTAATGACTGTTTAACTTGATTATGACAACCAGAGTCAACCATTCTCATCCACAGACATCCTCTGCACCCAGCAATTATAGGCCTGTCACTGACTATATACACTTTGCAGATCTGACTGTGGTAAAATAAGTAAATTAATTATGGATACAATGATGTCTTTTAAGTGTGTGTCACATAGACAGTACCTTAAGTATTCCAACTTACTTCACTCTAGTCATGAAAAACTAGATAGTCTAAACTGAACAGACAAGAGGGCAAATTATTTCACCCACAAAGAGACCACACCAAGCAGTTATAATCATTTTGATGTGCACTTGTCGTCTGATCAGGATGAAAAATATACAGCTCAACTTCTTAGCACAAGAATCTAACACAATTACAAAAGATTATGAGGGACAAAAGTCCCTAATCAGAGACAGATCTCTTTTATAGCTTCCTATCAGTTCAGTGAAAAATCACTTCAGCGAATGGCATTTTCACTGCACTTACATTGAACATATCTGTCATTGAACTGATCATACTGAGATTGCGGTACACCGAGGAGCGGGAAATTTGCCCTTTCCCCATTCTAGTGCAATCCTGGAGTTGGTATGTTTAATTTGTGGTGGGTGTGGGGGCACAAATTGATATAGACCCCTCTTTTATATACTTAAGTTGTTAGAATGAAAGGTTTTGAATCAGCATTAAGGAAATAAAGTTTGAAACACAAATGTATGTTACTACTTAGTGACTACAATCCCCAATGATTTGCCAGAAATCATAACTTTTATGGGGATAAGACCAAAAAATATTATACAAAATCAGGGACATTATGAAAGAGCACTGTGTAATTTCAGCTTTGCTTCACATAGACAGTCACCACAATTTTTCCATCTTAATTCATACAAATGCACATTAGTCTTTTAACCTGACAATTTTACCAAACAAACAAACATCAACTTTTAAACAAGCTGTTACAACATTGAAGTGCCCCCGCACTTGCTTACATGGGGGCTATGCTCCCACTGTTGCTACTGGTACATACTGAGCCATATTCCAAAAGAGTTGCTCTCAGTGTAAGTCTGCCCTGAGTCTAAAAGAACTGCTCCCAGTGTAAGTGACAGGCTTGCTACAGGCACCAGATTCCAAAACACCTGCTGTCAGCCTGCTCTCAGTGTAAGTGCTCATGTACACTGGGAGCATGTCGTTTAGAACTGGGGCCACTAACTTCAAGACCACTGCATTTCAGAGTAGAGGGGGTACTCTGAGGTACAATAACCTCAAACTTAGTATATATTTTGCCAGACTCAGATATATAGTTTCAGTATTTCAAGAACTACAGTTACATTTCTGAGAATTTCAACAAGCATCAGCTGTCTTAGTAGTACTCATCCTGTTCCTTCCTGTTGCTCCAGCAACCCCTCCTCCTTACTTTTAGACGGATGTAAATGTTATAAGTAGATGATGAGATGGTAGTGGTGGGGTAACCAAAGGCCAACTCAGAACACTGTCTTCTATCAGTGCTTCACTCTGCCAAGCACATGTGCTTTCCTTAGACTCCTTATCCAAGAAATAGGATTTCTCTTCAACCTGCAATGATCCTCATTCAGAAAGTGAGTCTAAGAGCTGATATCACATTGTGCTTCTGACTGTCAAGGTAGTAGTACTCCAGGCTGTTCAATATGTGCTGTGGACAACTGAACACACACAGCATGTCAGATAACACAGAATGCAGGAGATATACATTAGAATGCTACATATAATATACATTGGAAATAAATGCATGGAGTCTTTCTTTTTTATATTAGAAATAAATACACCCAGTCCTTTGTTTGGGAAAGTCTGTGCTTTGGTAATCTGTTTATGTCTAGAATTATTCCTTGATTTTCTTTCTTTTGTGATTAAATATTAGCTTAATATGAGGCACTTGTTCATTCATTACTTTACAGATGGCATCTGGTTATGGAAGTGACAGCAGGGTAGTGCCAGTTGCTGACCGTTGTGCCTCTGCCAAAGTTTGTAGGAATTTGTAGTAGAGTGGATGTATTTGTGTTGTAGATATAACATCATTACAGAGATATGAGGTGGGGTTCCAAGTGGTATAACTGTGTCCCACAAGGCTTTTGAGACAGATTATATAGCTACATATTCTAGGCTCACATCCATCTAGGAATATACCACACCTATATTTTTGATTACCTTTAAAAGCATCAATCTATTTTGGAGAACTATACACAGTGCAAATTTGCAGACCTTACAAAAAGCTTATTTCATAGTCTTAAGCTATTCATACTGTTAAAGTGGTCCGTTGTTTTGTATAGTTATTTTTATGGTAATTTTATAGTTATTGCTTTTAGTAGTGGTTTTTATTTTACATGTGTTAACTGGGTGAGTAAAAAGGGCTGAGGGTATTTTCAGCTAGACTCATGCAAGTGCTAGGTCGATGACAAGTAATATCCATTGCAGACCTGAAGCATTCATCATGAAAGGCTCTGTATGCAGCAGTATCTGATGTTATGTAAATGTATCTGTGTGTTACATTAAAAACACACAAGGTTCTTCCAGAAATGATCGACAGTTAATGGTCTACAAAGAATCTAAAAAACATAACTTTTTCTTTTTTTTTTTTTGCAGTGGCAAGCTTCCCTGCATGTCTCACACCCCATACCAACTCCAAGATCTTACTGTACTGGAGAAAGAGCATATTTCTCCATCCCCACTGTACTGCAGTGCCATATTGAAAAAGCTGGTAATTTTCCATCAGCTGTATTGGCTTGTTCAATTTCAATGAAAAGCCACATCAATGAACGATAATACACCCAGCTATATAGTTATCTATATCTATGTACACACACACACACACATATATATATATATATATATATATATATATATATATGTGTGTGTGTGTGTGTATGAATCAAATGAAAATACTACATTGTTATATAGAGATATGATCTGGCATTCTTTCAGTTCAGCCAAGTACAGCGGGGAGATTTAATTATTATTAAACTTGTATAGTATCATCTTTTACAAGTCAGCTATCAAATTAAGGTATTTTCATGATGACAGGTAAGCTTATATTGGTGTTGTACTAGTCAAAGCCAAAGCTGAAATGAATGTTCATTTGCTGCATGTATATAAACCTGAAAATATAAAAAATCAGTACAAATAACAGCATATGCATTAGTGTTATTCATCAGTGTCCTGTTTGCAACATGTTGGATTATTTGCTGTGAATTATCATTGTACTTTGTTGTTTTGAATTGTGGCTGTTGTCAAAATTATATTTGTTAATCTAAAAAGCAGTACATAAATATGAGATTCAATGTCATCTCAGATAACCCAAGACAAATAGATGGTTAGTGCCCTGGATCATCTTTTAAGTCATCGTATTTTGTCTTTCACAGATTTCCATGTTATCATGCAAGAACGGACATGTGAACAGTGGAAACATCTGTGGTGTGAAGAGTTTGAAAATGCAAAAGTTAATTTGCCGTTTCGATGTCCAAGATGTGGGGAGCATATGCGTTTCCGAAGCCTCTCTTCATTAAGGGCCCATTTAGAGTATAGTCATACCTATGAAGATGTCGGCTGTGGTTCAAAACGTAAACCACTGATATGCACAATGCTTGATTCAAGCAGGACAGAGCAGCCATTATTGCAAAAGGAACCTGTTGCCACGTACTTTGCCGAAGAACCAAAACACTCATCAGCCGGTGCATATGATTTACTCTATAAAAGA
Organism: Protopterus annectens; assembly: GCF_019279795.1. Lineage (NCBI taxonomy): Eukaryota > Metazoa > Chordata > Ceratodontiformes > Protopteridae > Protopterus > Protopterus annectens. The sequence goes on along the minus strand of NC_056748.1, from coordinate 641,628,573 downwards.
AGAACCAGTGAAAATGTAGAGGGATGGATTCACAAGCCTTTTTCTCATACAGAACATCAGTCAAAGAACTTCCAAACTGGTGAAAATGATGATCTGCAGCTTCCTAAATTGAAATCCAGTTTTCAGTCTGATTTTAGTAACAAGTTTAATGGGATTTCTAAAGGTGTGGACAGAAGTATTAAGGCAACGATTGACCAGCTTACTAAGGAACTAGCTCAAAAATCTGCTGAATTAATAGATGTCAAAATGGCTTACATGCAATTAATTCAGAAGAAGCAAGACGTGCATGTAAGAGAGAGGAACCTTAGCAGGCAGATTGATATTGCAGTAGAGATGATTGCAGTTCTCAGACAGAAGATTACCAACTCTGAGCAGGAACTGAACAGTAAGGAAATGTGAGTAATGATTTTACTAACCATTAGAATCAAGTATATACATTATTTATTTATTTATGAAAAAAATGAAATGAACTGTGTTAAATGTTTTATTATGGCCCACAAAATAAGCCAGATAACTTGTGATGCATAACATTTTCCTTTATTGTTGTAAAAAATACTTAAGTTGCAAGTTGACTCAGTGGATATGGAGGAATAGAGCCCTGAGTCTGATCAAGGCAAACTACGATTGATTAGTAGATGTAGTCCCTGAGGATTCAACTTGGGTAGCAGAAATCAGCAACATTTTGGTGCTTTGTCTGTATGGTGCATGAGTGGAGTGGCCCTCTGGCTAGAACTGCAGCCTTCAGTTCAACAATCAGGAGAACTCCAGCAGTTAAAATCAAGCCAAATAACACAAAGAAATCTAAAAAAGATGAGAAACCAGCTCAGGAACCACAAAGATTACATTTTATTTAAAAAATATAAATAAAATAACAAGCTTTCATAGATCACTCTTTCAAGTAGAAACTTGAAAAAGTGATTCGCAAAAGATTATTTTATTACTTTTTAATAAAGTTTAATCTCTGTGGTTAATGAGCAGGGTCTCCATCTTTTTTAGAACTGAAGTCTGTTGGGAAACCGCAGACTATCCCTAGAAGATTTTGGGGAAACATGCCATCAGATTGCCCTGCACACTAATGTTCAATACTGACTTCATAGTATATGATTGGGGCATAAAATAAAAAGCCTCACACTGCTGCCATGATGATGCCATGCCAGGATGCTGTGATCACCTCTCTACCCAGCCTCTGGTACCTCAAAGTTATTCCCTGTTCAGTGGGATTTCTGTCCATGGGTAATGCAAATGAGTATGGGAGGCCTGGATATGGAGATTGAAGAAGGTACAGAGGCATGACTGATGGCACATAGTGGGGGATGCCCAAAATGTTTTAAATAAAAATTCCATTAGTGTTATGGATCACATAAATATTAACACCCAATGAATGTCTTCAGAATTATTAAATATAGATCTATTAAACTAGATATTGCATCTAGTATTCAGGCCAGTTGGGACAGTATTATCACCATTATTTTGCATCTTACAATGACACTTTACCTTCTTCAGATACAGAGTGGTATTTTAAAAATGTTCACTAAATTGCATTTCTCTGAAGGTATACTTGTGCTACATTTACCAAATATGAAGATGTACTGTTGGCATCTGAGATCAGGAAATCTTGCTCTTCTGGTCATAAGGATACTATTGTGACACATACAGGGCTGAGGCATTTTATATAGGTTCATAAGTTCATAGTTATTTACTAGGCTATTTATCCAGTACCTTTTTGGATGTTAACACTGAATAGCCTCTGAAAAGGGTCTGATAAGTCTTTTTTCAGCCCAGTGTGTTATCTGGCTCCATAGAAGCACTGTAATTAGCCTTGAATATTGCATGGGAGATTTGACATTAGGGTGTAGATCTGAGTATGAGATCTGGGAGTTTAGGAGAGTGGTGAAGCCACAGCTAAATTTATTCACCAGTAGATTGGCTATGTTCTCTGGGTCAGAGTATGTGATATCATTTACTATTAGCTCTGCATAGTACTGGGCATTGCTTCTAAGGTTTCTAATATTGTTAAAGAAATCTTTGTGGTTATCCTTTGCCTGGGTGGCAATTTTACCTCATATCTGGATTTGTTTGACTTGATCAGGGTCCGGTGTTCCCTATTAAGTTTAGCAATATCTTTTCTTGCATCTTGAGAGTTGCATTTATTTTAATGAGCAATAAGTTTTTCCTTTATTATAGAGCCTGTTATGTTGGGGTTCCACAATAGAGATTTATTTTTGAATTTGACATTGTATTTACTTCAGAGGGGGAGAGAGCCACCTATGCAGCTATTAGGCTCTGCATAGAATTTGGCTGTACAGGATTCTGCATAAGCAGTAGGGTCACTGAGTTTGAAGAGGATGTTAAATTCAGCCAGGTCTTCACTCAGTTTCAGTAGGTTGGCCGTACCATAATGTGTAAATAGCAAGGTGTTGAAAGACACTTATGCCTTCAGTCTTAATGTTAATGTGAGTGATTTATTGTCAGATTTGATCAGAGAGGGAATTACAATTGATAGGGACCAGAACTCTGCCATATATGTGAGTAACAAGTCCAGGATTTTATCACCCTTAGTTGGGATGCAGTCTAACTGGTCCAGAGAGTCGATATTTATTGTTGAAGTTCAGAAATCTCTGAACATAAATGTTAGCGGATGTGTACTTCTCCCAGTTAATGGAGGGGGTAGCTGCCAAAAGAAGTGTGGAAACTAGGTAAAGATCCTTTGTAAGTAAAATAATAATTCTGAAAAAAAAACAAAAAAAAACAAAGAAGATCAACCTAGGTATAAAATAATGGGGGGGCAGCGTGGCTGATGCTCGCACTTGAAAAACAGGTTCATCATGCTGAGAATTAACCATTTGCAGTGTAGTTTGTGTTAACACATCAGAAACAGACTCAGCATGTTGTAAATCAGTCCTTAACACTGAATCTCTAATCAAAACTGAGGTTTGCTCGCTCAGCCAAGAAAACACAGCGCCTTTTCGAAAGTCAGACATATCATGTTGTAGCTTCTTTAGCTTAGATTCCTGCAGCCTCTTTTCAAAAGCCAGACTGTTACTATGCATAAGCTCCAGCTTATCCCCGATCATTTCTGTAGGAAATTCCTCAAGGATAGTTGCCTGCAACAACTTAATTTCCACTTCTAATTTTTTTCTCCTGAGGCTGAAAAAAACTTATAAGAAGTCGCATATAATCCATGCTGGTCCTGAGGTTCAATGCTTGTCAGTCTCTCAGCAGGGTTGGATAAGTGTGACCATATGTTGGAATCCTTAAAATAAAACAGAGCTAGCTGAATTAAGATGGATTATATATCTTAATGCAGACAAGGCACCAGCCATTAATGATGCGGTCTCCATTAAACCAGCATTACATACACGCACACTCCAACACTGACTATCTGTGCTTAAATAAAATATAATACATTTTTTTATATATGTATGGATTTTTTTGTATGTAAGAGACTGCTTTTAGAAACTTTAGTAAGTATCACTTTAAATTAACTAATGAGTTAATTGTCTCTTGATTGATAGATTATTTAAGTGCTTTAACACTGGTTTTATTATATTTGAGTCTGAGGAAGCAGCTGTATAGGTTGTGAAAGCACATACTCTTTGTTATTTTATTAAAGTTATTTTACACCTAGCTGTAGTTGGTCCTCTTTGTTTTTTTCAGAATTATAATGGAGGGGGTAGTTGAAGTCCCTTAGGAAAATGGTGTTTGGCTTCATGCATAGGTAGGAGTTATGGGATGAGGGGGACATAGTACGGGTCCTATGTTTAGCCACAATGTGATAGAGTCTTGTTATTCAAAAGCTGAATGTTGAGGACATCCATATTGTTGTCTGCTTAGTCTGTAGGTGATGTAGTTTGGATGCTAGTGTGTGATGCTTAAAGACTATAGTATTAAGCAATAGTAATACCTTTAGATTACATAGATGTTTGTACCTATCACAAATTGAATTATTTTTGTCATGAAGTTAACTGTCTTTCAGCATATGGCAGTTCATACACTGTCTAAGAGTACAATGTGATGTAAAGCTGGAAACAGAAAGGATAAAAAACCCGTTTACTTTCCATTTTGTTCAGGTGGATCTTGTATTTAGTTTGGTTTAAATGAGCAAAATATAGAGTTTGCAGCCTGGCTAGGGATATAGTGTAGAAGGCAGAACTAATTCTGACATGCGAACAACAGTGCATCACAACCATGTTCACACTGAGAGAGAGAAATACTTGTGGAATAGCAATAGCTATACAGGCTTTTAGTGAAAAGTGTTGCTGTGATGAATTAATGAATCGTGATGTGACGTTCCCTCTTTGGGTCAGTAATCAAGGAGCCTTAACCCTTACCACTGACACTGGAGAGGGACATTCACTTGGAACAAAAATAGATACACACAGTATTTCCAGATGCAGCTCTCTGCACCAAACATAATTTCCCTTAAGAGCACACAGGGGACACACAAAGTCCAGGATCTGGATTTCTCTCTCTCTCTCTCTCTCTCTCTCTCTCTGCAGATCCCCAGTGAAACTCCCCACTGGCACAGCTGTAGAGTTGAGTCCTCAGATGAGTGTTTAAGCCAAGTCCTCCAGCTCCCTCTCTGTGAAACCAGTGCTTTGTGTCCCTGCTCCAAGCAGCTGACAGACACACTCTTTGAGATTTCATTTTCACACACACACACACACACACACACACACACACACACACACACACACACACACACACACACACACACACACCTGGGAAAGGCTGGCACAGTTTTACCCAGCTATGCCCCTTCTGCCTAGACTATAAGGTAGTCACTACCACCAGACATGCCAAAGCCAGCTACTCTAAAGCTCTTACAAGGGTACTCAATTATACTGAGGGAAATTTAATATTAATACAAATGATAGTGTTTGACCAAAGCAGTAAGGCTTTCAGGATTGACCAAAGAGTCACCAAATAGATATAAGTACTATCATACTTTAAAATATTTTCTAAAGGACCAGCCACAATGAAAATTTTAAATATATTTAATAATAAATAATAAAAGAAGATGAACATATAGAATATCTATTTACAATAAACACCAGAGTTTCATTCACAGGAAATATTAAAATAACACAACTGAATAGATGTACACAGATACAGAAAAACAGTACTTAAGTAATCTCACTATATTTTCCTGACTGATCTAAAGAATTACTATTCCCTGGTTACCTTACTACAACAAGGCAAGATGAAGTAGGTGAGGGGTCCTTCTTTGTCCATTCCAAAAACACAGAGACTTCTCTGTCATCTGGTATTAAAACATCCTTTTTGTCCTAGATTACAGAATTACATCACATACATCTGGTCATCTGACTTCTGGTTCCCATGCTACCCCGTTGCTAGAAAATGAACCAGAATTTAGCATATATGTGTTACCATACACACAGATAGAGCTGTGCTGAGATGTGTTATAGCATCTGGAAGCTATAAAACCATAAACACTTCAATTTTTCCTACCGGAACTAATAAACCATTCTCTGGCACAGACATTTAGTCTCTGGCTGCAATCAGAACTGTAAGATACAATATTTATGGCCTAAAGCAGGTAATTTAATTTTAGGATATTTATCTAAATGTTAGCTGGGGTTGAGCTTAATCTATTCTCTTCCAGTATCCTCTGTTAAAACATATTTATGGTAATTTGTTAACCAGGTTGGTCCAACTGAGCCAATGACCCATTTTCAGTGGAGACCTGAGGAGAAAAGCTCCAATTACAAATTACAGATACAAAAAAGAAATTACAGTCTTACAAAAAAAAAAAGAAATTCCATCTCAAAAAGAGTTAATACAACAAAAGATAATAACACAATAAAATTGTTTAGTACAGGTTTTGTAAAAATGTAATAATGTACAGTATCACAATGATGGTGAGGAAGCTAGGAGAAAACAAAGGAGTTATGTACAAATAGAGGGTGCTGGAGACGTTTTCCATGGAAGAGGTTTTAAAAATTCAGGTAGGCGCTACACAGGGGCAGGACCAGGTGTTCTGTAGGTAGTGCTTGAGTGCTAGTTTGAATTGTGATTTATGGGGGATACTTCTTATATTGTAAGGAAGGGAGTTCCAGGAGTGAGCAACTGAGTATTTATATAATGACTTGCCAATGTTTTTAGATGGTTTGTATATGTCCAGCAGATGTTTATCTGATGGAGCAGAGTTAACGTTGGGGGTTATATTGTGATATAATATTAGATATAGAGGAGCAGGAAGTAGGGTTGTAAAGGATTGAGTGTATTATAAGCAGCTGTGGAAGGAGAAGTTGATTTGGGAATTCAGGCCATTGTAAAGATTTAAAGGCAGGGCATTGATGGGATTTATAGGAGAGGTTAGTAAAAAATTTTGCAATTTTATTGCAGGTTTGTTCTAGTTTGCTGAGAAGAGAAGACTGATGTTTAGTGAGGACTGGGGCTGCATACAGTAGACCGTGTAAGTGGAGAGATAAGGCTAGGGTGGGTTTAGAGGAGTTAGAAAGAAATTTGTGATTTCGGTATATTAGGCCAAGTTTTTGGTGAGTTTTTTTATGCATAAATTGATATGTATGTCGTACCTGTCACTAAAAGAATCACAGGCCTAAAGCAGATGCCCTATGCTGACTGCCTTAAAAAACTCCAGCTATACTCTGTCGCATATCGTCTACTCAGAGGCGATCTCTGCTTAACATACAAGGCCATGTCAAACCCAGAGCTGTTGGACATGCTACACTTAAAGAAATCCCAATCCCTCAGAGCTACACGCTCCAGGGATCTAAACCTTGTCATCACAATAAACAAAACATGCTGGAGGGATAGATTCCTGACCCAGAGACTCCCCAGACTCTGGAAGAGACTGCCCATACATGTCAAGCAGAGTGCCTCTTTGAACCTCTTCAAGAGGAACCTTGACGATTGGATGGGAGAAAGGAAATTCACCCCAGGGATCACGTCAGTCGCCCTGTTAGACAGGGGTCCAGGAAAGTAAATAATGTGGGAAGAAATAGCCAGGGAATTGTTATGGCTAGACTTGTATAGGCCCTAGGGCTGATAGCCTAGTACCAACCTATGAACCTATGAATTTTTGTTCATTGTCGATGGTAACACCAAGGAATTTGGTATGTGGTTTAGGTTTGATGATGGTGTTGAGAGAGGTAATGGAGAAAAAGGATTTATGTTGTCCAAGGTGTTTTGGAAGGAATAACAAGAGTTTAGTTTTTTTGGGGTTTAATATTAATTGATTGTTAGTGTGCCAGGTCTCTATGGAAGTGAAAGTATCTTGATTATGTGAAAGGAGTTCAGGGATGGTGTTGGCTGTGGTTATGACGGTGGAGTCATCAGCATATTGTAAGAGGGTTGAGAGGTTAGTAGCGGAGTGGAAATTATTCGTAAAAAATGTTGAACAAGAGGGGACCCAGGATAGAGCTTTGGGGAACTCCAGTGTTGATGGGCAGAAAAGGAGAGGAGGTGGTTTGCCAGCGTATAAACTGAAGTCTGTTAGATAAATAACTAGAGAACCAGAATATGGAGAGGGGGGAGAGGTGAAGGTCTGAAATGTTAGTTAACAGTGTAGAGTGGGAGACTGTATCAGAGGCTTTGGACAGATCAAGAAATAGACAGGAGATAAGTAAGTTGTTATCACGGGCTTCTGCCACTGTTTGAGTGAATGAGAGAAATATAGTAGATGTGCTGTGGTGTGATCTAAGGTGTTGGAGGGAGTTAGGAGATTATTTCCAAGCAAGTATTTGAGTAGCTGGGAGTGAATATATTTTTCAAGTGTCTTGGACAGTGGGGGATAGTATAGCTGTGGGATGATAGTTTGAGGGGTCAGTGGAGTTACCTCCCTTGTGCAGTGGGATTGTGTAAATGGATTTTCATATGTTGGGGATGACAGCCTTGGTAATAGAGATGTGTTATACCATCTGGAAGCTATAAAACCATAAACACTTCCACTCTTCCTACAGGAGCTAATACACCATTCTCTGGCACAGACAGTCTCTAAATATACATTTAATCAGTTACAATACAGTCAGGACTAACTGTTGGTACATTTTTTAACACAAACAGCTTTACAAATACATTTTTCAACACCAAAATCTGTACAAATCAGTTTGATATACAAATTACATGTAATTCTTTAGAAAATTCCAGGCAGCTGTACTGAGGTATATTACACATCCACTGCCCTACTTCTCCTGGCAAAGCTGGCAATACTTTACATCGCACACATGACATACCGATTGCTTCTAGATGGTAAAGTATTTGTATAGTTGTGTCCAAATAATGCCTACCCCAATGCAAACTAGCGCTTGGGTCTCTTCAGAAAACAGGCCATGCCTAGTGACAGGAATCTGGTTAACAAAAAAAATGGATATACACACACATGTATGTATGTATATATGTATATATATATATATATATATATATATATATATATATATATATATATATATATATAGCATATAGCATCAATTCAAGTTATGTTTTTTGAAGGAAACATCTAGTTTAAGACTTCAGTTTCAAAAAACGATTAGATGGTTAATTTAAGAATTTCATTTATTTATACATCGCTGTAAGGTGGTAGAATGTCTGCTCTCATATGATATAAGTACAGGAGCTCTATTCCTTTGTTTTTCTGCTCACTTTCATTGCTGGTAAGTGTAGTACCTACTTCTGGTATGACTATACTTGAGATATGGCAGTACTCGTGTTCTGTTTATGTTAGTTATGTTTACTCATGTAGTCATATCTACCTGCGAAATAATTAGAAATGACCCCTCCATCTCTCTGTCAGACCAAACTTTCATTCATCTGCCCGGATATCCATCCAGTGTCCACTTTTACCCAATTTAATTCAGCTGAAACTGCTTATTGGAAACCATAAGTATAAGGCAAGAAACATCCCTGAATGGATATCTGCCAATCACAAGGGACACAACCTTTGATATCCATGTTCAGAGTACATACTTGGAGACAATTTATCTTTGCCAATAAACCTGACAGTATGCCTTTGGAGTGAGAAATGAAACTTGAAGCACTAACAAAACACATGTAAAGATGGTGAAACAGAAAAATAAAACCACTGATGTGCCCAACAGTTCATAGCATGAATACACTGCCTGTGTTCTAATAGGGACAACTTTATTGGAAAAGCAAAGTAATTATGGACAAGTTAATGAGCTTCGGAACTTTTTTAAAACTTTACACAGCTACACTGTAGTGTATTTCTTCCTTGAGAACTCTTAAAATTTATGTACTTTCATTTCTTGACAGCATCATTTAAAATTTACAATGTCTAGACCGTACACTGTATTTCTTCTTCCTTGAAATCAGTTTAAATGTATATATCTTTATTATTTGACAGCATAATTCATCCAGGTGTCTGTACCAAAAGGATACAATAAATGGCTGGATATCTTTCCTTTTACTTGTAATGCATTTTTATGAAGTAATTAGTACCTTATAAAACAAATGTGACTTGTGTATTCATCTTAGAAGAGGAATGCTATAAAGGCTACAAAGTATCGTTAATTTGACAATAACTGTTGCATTTCTGTAGAATAGAAAAAATAGTTTCCCCGATGCTTCCAGTAATTGAATTGGTTTTGAACATGTTGCAATAATATATGCCCAATGTATTAAAGTGTTATGTATTTTTATACACCAGAGAAAGTTTTCCCATTATAACCAACCATTTAGTCATTTTTGAACAAGATAATGTGGTATGTGTCCATTTTATTAAAATATTATAATCACACCAGTTGTCTGGTATTTTGGTGATAAAGTCTATACAATTTTGTCAGACTACAAAGAATGATTTGCACTGTTTCCCAGCTGAATAATCTATATTGTAAATGGGAGGTGGGCAGCTTGGGAACAGTTAAGTATTTGATCCCAAATTTTATTTGAACACTCATTTGAGCATTTTCTTACAGCTGCTTAGGTAATTAACAAATGTGTTCACATAATAAATATATATAGAATCTCTCAGTCATTTATTCCTACTTGCTACAGAAGCAGTTGAGTTATAGGGTCTATATTAGATAAAGGAACGCTTAAATGTTCGAATCTCTAAAGGTTTACCTTTAGAGATCGAACATTTAAGTGTTCGAATATCTTTAAAAATTAAAAAAAAAAAATAAAAGTAAAACAAAAAAAAAACTAAAGGGTTTTTTTTTAATTACATTTTCGAACACTTAAATGTTCGATCTCTAAAGGTTGACCTTTAGAGATTCGAACATTTAAGCATTCGTAAATGTAATATAGACCCGAGTTATATACCCTTTCAATTATTGGTCTTCAATTATCTACTAAAGGCCCGTGTCCAACTGAATAGATTTCAGGCGAATATAGAAACACATTCCACATATTTAATGCTTTGTTAGAGAAATAATGATAAATGAAGTAGTCAGAAATGTTGAACGTACTCAAAGTTTAAATTATACAGTTCATCCTAGACACAACCTGCAACCCTGACCTCAATATCATATAACTTAAAATATTGTAACTTAGTTAATAAATAAATAAGTAAATAAATAAAGTAAATAAGACAGAAAAGAAGACCCCCTTCCAACTAGAAATACATTTCAAATTTCTGAATTCTTTTCATTTTACTGTGATGTTATCTGTTATTGCTGCAACACAAATCTGCATTTTAAATGTCAGTACACTGTGTATTCAGTCACTTTTGTAACAGACAGAAACCCATAAGATGCATAGGGTCACACTACACACACTTTAATGACATATTTACTGAGGTATACTTCGTGACTATGTGCATTTAGATGTAGTAAGGCACAGTGGAAAGCCTGTCCTACACAGAGGGGCTAACTCAGCACTGTTAATTACCTTTGCAGTGAAGAGCAGTTGAATTTAATTATGTACCTTTATGTTTTAAGATTAGTAATTGTGAGTGTATGTACAGTAAACTCTCACTTAACCAGCACCCATGGGGATTGATAAATGCTGGATAACTGTAGTTTCTGGTTGCTTGAGAGTTACTTTTAAAATAAGCCTGACTAATACTGTACCCTATACTATTTGTTTGGTTTGATTTGTTCTCATGTTGGGGAGAGAAGGAATTAATTCCTATCTTCCTTTTTAAAGCTCTAAAACACTAAAAATGTAAGGTATGTTTCTACAGGGGGAAAACAAAGTGCAACACATGAAAATTATACTGTATTTCTTAGATTTTTTTTTTTTGCCGGTTGCTTGAGAGTGCTGGAGGCTTGTGTTCCAGTTAACTTAGAGTTTACTGTACCAGGCATACTGTTGTCCCACTGTTTGTACTGGCCAAATCCCATGTTGCAAGTCTGATCAAAGCTTCAGATGTTATTTAGAAAGTTATTTTTTCTTTTGTTTATCTGTTAACATGAGTCATTTTTTACATTGTATATTGTTCAAAACACCCATCTCCAGCATATACTATGTCCATTATCATTCATTGAGATATTTCTTGATCTCATATGCTGTCTTTATTTTATTCAATTTACTGTTAAAACTTCACTTTGCCAATGGGAAAAATAATATTTAAAAACTGTTTTCACACTTGTTCAGGTTAATCAAAACAGAGTGGCACACAGGAAAAGGATAGTTTCCATAATATTTTCACTACAGACTTGCAGCTAGAACATTTTTTGTTTTTATTTTTCACTTGTTTGTTTTTGCAAAAGATAATAGAAGAGTCCATGAGGACCTATTTCAGCAACTGTCTGGGCTTTTAAGAACAAAAAGGATAGTATAAGAAGTAGACCAGTTAAATACAGAAATAAGTAGTAAATAGGGAAATAGTGGAAGTTACCTCCACAAAGAGACCAGTGAACAGTGGAGTCTCCGAGGGTTCTGTGTTGTGACCTGCCCTGTTTGCAATGGCTGACTAAGTTTACAGATGACTGCAGGCTTTGAGCAGCCATTCCTTCCCCGAATGACTTGGCTGTCCTGCAGGAAGGTTTGTCGCAAATAAATAACTGGTGCCAAAAAATACATTATTGTATATTTGGGAAGTCATCTATCCCAGGGAACTACCCCATTGACTGTATGCCCCTGTGAGTTGACCCTGTTGTTCGGGATTTGGGAACTTTTGTGAACTGTGACCTAACTTTTGTCCAACATGTGTTTATTGTTGTAAGAAAGTCCTTTTATATTGCACAGGTTATAAACATAGGGATTGTGTCTACTTTTAGGGATGTCGGTGTCCCACTTTACTCAGCCCTCTTAAGCCAGTCATTGAGTATAATGCCCCTTTGACATGTATATGTCCAGATACATGCAACTGGAACACCCACAGAGATACTTTACTAAAAGGATACACAGCCTAAACAACATTCTCTACATTGACAGAATCAAAACCCTGCCACTATATTCAGTATCCTACAGACTACTAAGAGATGACCTGTGTCTGACATACAAGGCATTCTCTAACATAATTTTGATGTATTTACTGCACATCAGTAAGTTAAATAGCATTAGAAATACTCAGTCTAAGGATCTAAACCTCTTCAGCAACATCAACAAAATGGTTTAGAGGGACAGGTGCATCTCACAGAGGAGTTCGCTGCTCCAGATCAGACTCCTCATACACATGAAACAAAGTTCACCCCTGTCCATATTCAAGTGCAACTTTGGATCTATGGATGGGGAACACCAAATTTACCCCAGGACTACCTCCTGCACTACTAATAGATTCATAGGTGTGCTAGGCTAATGGCCCTGGAGCCTTTACAAGCCTAGCCCAACAAAATTGCCCAGGCACCTTGCCACCCAACATTAGTTCACAGTGCCTCTATCCAATAGGACAACTGGAATGATCCCTGGAGTGGACTTTCTGTTACCCATCCACTCGTCAAGATTTCTCTTAAAGAGGGCTAGCGAGGTGCTCTGCTTGACATGAATGGGGAGCTTATTCCAGAGTATGGGCAGTCTTTGGGAGATGAACCTGTCCCTCCAGCATGTACTGTTAATTGTGGTAATGAGGTTGTGATCTCTGGAGCGTGTGGCATGGGGGGATTGGGATTTCCTTAGGTGTAGCATTTCAAGTAGGGCTGGGTAAACATGGCTTTGTAAGTCAAACAAAGATCACCTCTAAGTAGATGATAAGAGACTGAGAACAGCTGAAGTTTCTTGAGTCTGTCCATGCAGGACATGTGTTTAAGGCCTAGGATCCTTTTTGTGAGGTACTTTTGTGGCCTCTCCAGCTGTTGTAGGTGTCTGGTCAGGTACATGCCAAAAGGGGTGTTATATTTGATGATTGGTCTAATGAGGGATGAGTAGAGAGGGATGATGACCTCTTTCTTCCTGGATGCGAAACCTTTGGTTATAAAATGTGCCACATAGAAGGACTTTCTGACCACAGTGGCAATGTGGTGGTCGAAGGTGAGGTGGCTGTCTACCTGGGTGGCCAGATCTCTTATGGCCCCTTCAGTGTTCAGTGGGCTCCCATCAATGTGGTAATTCGTGGTAACTGAGTTTTTTCCAAAGGGGATAATAACACATTTTTTGGCATTAAGCTTCAGGCTATGGTTCTGATGCCTGTCATTGGTCTCAGAGAGGCCCTTTTGTAGGATGTCTGCATCACTTGGGGAGTTGATAATGACTCCTAGCTTGCAGTCATCAGTGAACTTGGTTGGCCAAAGTCCTTCTGTGTTGGCCTGGACTTCTGAGAAGTAGATGCCAAACAGGAGATGGCTCAGGTCCGAGCCCTGTGGGACTCCACTCATGACTAGTTGACAGTCTGACTTCAAATCTGCAACTTTCACTCTGTGGGTCCTGTTTGTGAGCCAATTTGCAACCCACCTAGTGATATAAGGCTTGATGCCTAGTTTGGTGAGTTTATCAATGATACCTGAGTGGGGAATGGTATCAAAGGCTTTGGCCAGGTCAAGGTAGGCTATATGCACTGCCTTACCCTCATCCACAGCCTTGGTGACTGCCTCGAAGAAGTCAGCTTGGTTCAGCAGGCAGACTCACCCCTTGACAAAGCCAAACTGTGTGGGGTCAAGAGTTTGGAGCTGGCATGTATCTTTGTTAAGCAGGTCCATGATGATGCACTCCATAGCTTTTCATACCAGGCTCATCAGGCTAATGGGGCGATAGTTCCTATGGTCTGTAGTTGCTCCCCCTTTATGGAGCGGGATGACTCTAGCAGTGTGCCATTCATTAGGGACATAGCTTGAGGTAAGGCTGTGATTGAACAGGGCACACAGATGTGGTGCCAGTTCATTTTGTAGCTCATGTAGGATGTAGCCAGGGATATTATCAGGTCCCATGGATGGTGTATTCTTGGCTTTGGACAATGCAGCTTTTACCTGTGCCACAGAAATAGTGGGTACCAGGCTTTCTTCTGGTATTGTGATAGGGCCCTTGTGGGAGGGGGGGGTAATGTTGGCACTGAATCTGTCGGCCAGTCTGTTGGCTCAGTATAGGAGATCCCATTGTGCAATAACTCAGATCAAATATGGGTACTGCCTTTGAGGTTTTTGATAAAGCTATAGAAGGCTTTGTGGTTGTTTTTGGTGTCAGCTGCAATTCTGCCTTCATAGCTGGCTTTAGAGGACTGATAAGGGATTTCAGCTTTTTGCTGAGACTGATAAGGGAGGTTTTCCAGTCTTGTGACTTAATTTATTTTGCAACAGTTTCTTCCTTCTGTTGTAGAGTGTATTGATGGCTGGGGACCACCAGATTAGCTTCCTTTTTTTGGAGGAGAGTGTCTTAGTTCTATTTGGTATGGCAAGGTCCATGCATTTGTGTACATGCTCATACAGTGCATTGGTGTATGATTCGGCAGTCATGCAGCTATTTTCCATTGGCATAGGAGCCGAGAAGTTAGCCGCTTCTGTTTTTAGGAGCCAAAAGTCAGCTTTAGAGAAGTTTTTCAGGGTGGTCACCTTAGCGGGGGGGAGAGGGGGATGTAGGTGAGATGGAGATTTCCATGGTGATCAGTTTGTGGTCAGATTTAACCAGGGTGGAATTGACTATAAGTGTGGAGCAAGGTCTCCGATGTTGGTGATAACCAGGTCATGGATGTTGCTTCCTCTAGTGGGGGGGTCAGAATGAGCTGGTCCAGGGCATTGGAAATGATAAATTCCAGAAAGTGTTGGGCCTGCACATTGGTACTTGAATAGTTTTCCCAGTTGATGGAAGGGTAGTTGAAGTCACCCAGTATGAAATTATTGGGTTGGACCTTGATAGATTCCAGGGTGTCTAGGAACTTGGAGTGAGAGTCTAGGGACATGTTTGGGGTTCTGTAGCAGGCTATGACTTGTAATGCCATCTTACCCAGTTTTAGTTGTACCTGAAGTGTCTCAGATGCATTGTGCTGGGCTACTAGTCTAGAGGTGTGCGTATCCTTTAAGAATATGGAGGCACCACCACCTTTGCAGCTTCTGGATGTATTCTGTGGCCAAAAGGTATGGAATGAGTTGTAGCCTGGGAGTGAAGGGGTGCTTTCTGCCTCTTTAAACCAGGTCTCCATTACAGCACAGATGTCGACATTATCCATTTTGAGGAGAGCTTTGTGTGAGTGCATCTTGAGATTTAGATTTCTAGCACTGAATGGCATGACCCTCAGATTGCATTTGTTTGCAGCTGTTATGGTGGAATTTTGGTCTTTGGAACACTGCCTAAAAAAGGCACTATAGGGGTGGCAAGGGCCTTAGCCAGTACCTGGAATCCCAGGGGTGACAGATGCAGGCTGTCTCTGTCAAAGCATCGAGGTCTGTCGATCATGTCTTCCCAGGCAGACAGATACTGGATCCCCTTAGAATGACACCAGAAACTTAGCCAATTGTTGAAGTCAAT
Organism: Protopterus annectens; assembly: GCF_019279795.1. NCBI lineage: Eukaryota > Metazoa > Chordata > Ceratodontiformes > Protopteridae > Protopterus > Protopterus annectens. The sequence continues at coordinate 641,612,796 of NC_056748.1, read as the reverse complement.
CATTTTCTGCTCATACTGTGGTATAATTCTGGGTGACAGTGGAATACTGCTCAGGGCTAGGGTCATACCTGCCTGGGCCACATAATCCAAGAGTTCCATCACATCTCTTTTCATGTAGTCCAGGAGGTACGTCTCTGGTCATTCACACCAACATGGACAATGACTGAGTCATATTTGTACTTGTTGTGGAGTGACTAGAGTGCATGTGGTATGTGGCAAATCCTGGCACATGATAGACAACTAACTGTCACCTTCTCCTTGTTCAACCTAGTGAGTGGGACATCAGTGTGCCTCACAATTGAGTCTCCTATGATTAGTACATTGGGCAAAGTGTTTTGCCTTAAGGGCTTTGGTTGAGGGGCACATTGTAATGGTGAGCTGTGTGTTCTAGGGTTGGTGTTCTATTATAGTGGTCGAGTGCATTTCTGTCTCAGGGGTCTCTTTTGTTTGGGTAAATTTTTATTGAGAGCCACTGCGAAGGCGGGTGTATGGTTTATGTTTCTATGTGTGGGTTGTGATGGTTGGTGTATTGGAGGGCTGTGTGTTCTGTGTAGTGAGTTGCAGGTGCTGACCTTCAACTCTTGACTAGCTAGTCCGGTCTTGGTTGGAGCATGCACTGCTTCCAGTTTGGTGATATAAGTGCATCTCTCACAGGTATGAGTGTTGGGAGGTGTGTACATTAGACAGTTGCCACACTGTCTCAAAATGCCCAAGTGCACCAGGTTAGCAGGAGAAAGCACAGGAAATTGCCAGGAGGGGTGGTCATAACTAATAAGTACTGGTGCTGTTACTGTGTAGGAACAGCTAGTGCTGATAGCACCTAAGTGTGCGACAATAAATGCTACAAAAGCCTGTTAAAATGCTAGGCAATTAAGCTAATTGAAGTGCAAGAAGTGAAAGAATAAGCACGCTCTAAGGGGAAGATTGAAGAGCAGATTTCCGGCACTGCTAACAGTTTACCTCAGCTGTGCGCACCTGCACGGTGTGCAAACATGGGCTTTTAAACCAGAAAGTTGAAAGGGGTGGAAAAAAATGCCCAAACGGCCAATAAACTACAATTTCCTGACCAGAAACCACTCCTCTTGTGGTAGATAGGCTACCTAGTTCTTACAGGAAAGGAGGGAAACAAGTTTAGAACTTTTTTTTTTTTTTTTTTTTTGCAGAAAGCAGTTAGAACTGTAGCAAAAACACTTTGCAGTACAGGCTAGCACACTTGAGTGTGTAGCAATATTAAGGCAAATGCAGTTTAAATAAATGCAGATAAGTTAAAAATGGCAAAAAAAAAAAAAAAACAATTGGAGAGGGAAGTAAATTATGAAAAAATCAAAATGGAGGCACTTAGAGTATCTCTTTCTCCTTCCTGTTGTTCTTGTAGTCTGCAGAATGCCAAAACTGGATCTGCGAAGCTTAAACAAGTGCAAACCCGTGCAAATCTGGACTTTTAAACCAGAAAGTTGAAAGGGGTGGAAAAACTGCCCAAAAAAGCCAATAAAGTACAATTTCTGGGCCAGAAACCACTACTGTTGTGGTAGATAGGCTACCTAGTGCTTACCACTCCCACTGATAAGCTAGAAGGCTTTGCTCCAACACAGAAAGGTCTGGGGGCTCAGAAACTTACAAAACAGTCCTGGATGCAGCAAATCTGTATCTGGACTAGATTAGTTAGAGGAAAGGCTGGAAGCAAGCTTAGAACTTTTTTTGTTGTTTTTTTTTTTTGCAGAAAGGCAGTTAAAAGAGTAGCAAAAACACTTTAAATGCTGTACAAGCTAGCACACTTGAGTGTGTAGCAATATTAAGGCAAGTACAGTTTAAATAAATGCATATAAATTAAAGACGACAAAAAACAAGGGCAGAGAACAGTAAATTATGAAAAAAATCTAAATGGAGGCACTTAGAGTATCTCTTTCTTCTTCCTGTTGCTCATGTAGTCTGAGGATGTCAAAACTGGATCCATAGAGCTTAAACAAGCGCAGGCCCATGCAAACACGGGCTTTTAAACCAGAAAGTTGAAACAGAAAAACTGCCCAAATGACCAATAAACTACAAATTCTGGGCCAGAAACCACTCTTCTTGTGGAGACTCGCAGCTCCTACATGCTTTATCCCATGCATGGATCCCCTCAAATTATCTTTGGTTTGATTCCAGCTATTTTCATAAGTGGTGTTATATATTTATCAAACACGTTATGGATAAGGCCAGTCTCTAACCAATGAGATAATTTAATTTGAGCACAAAAAGGGAAGTTGGCTAGGTTTAAAGTATACCTCAAGGGCAGCTAGCCTAAAATTTACCAATGAACCTATGGAACAGTATATGGAGTATAGTATATAATATGCAGGCATATTGATATGGTTTGTTTACAGAGATGTGCACAGAAGGTATGCATAAAGTAAGTGTACACTTTATGAGTCACATGAGCAAAGTTTATAGAGGTTATGAAATGTTGCTTGCTTATTTACTTACTTTTGCAGAAATATTGCATACTTGCTTAAGTAGATATGCATACAGTAACAGAGTTGTGAATAATTAACATGTAGCAATAGATCTTTAAAATATTCTTCTAATAACATGTGCAGAAACAGTCTTTTTAGTTTAGCATTTAAAGGAATTATTTGCAAGACTGAGCGATATGACCAACACCGAACAGGTTGCATCTTAAAATGCAGGAAAAAAAGGCTTAGTTCTGATTCAGAGAAACATTTGTATCACTGCTGTAGAGGTGATATGTTACTGAATATTAAAGTATAACTACTGCTCAGTTCATACATGTATGAGGTACATACTATAAATAACAATACTGCTATAATTCAGAGAGAGCTATACCACAATTGTCCACTGTTCTTATAACAGCCTGTCCTTAGGGAGGTACAATTGTAGGAGAGAGCCCTTTCTACTGCTGAGGAAGCATAAGTCAGTATTCCATTTGTGATACAATGGTACCGTCATTACATTGTATACAAGAACCACCCTTTTGGCACAAGCAGGTACGTATATATAACACACACAGACACAGACACAAAACACAAAAAATATGGTTATATCATGTCACCCCTGTAGTTTTGCCACTGCAGTTATAAAGCTGAACCAACATGATCTGGCTGAACTGACACCATTACAGCTCAGTACATATCTGTAACACTGTAAGACACCATATGGCAGTGATAGTAGTCATTGAGTTTGAAGCTCAGATGAGATGCACATGAACACTCACATGAAGGAATGAATAATGAGCAGAATGAGGTTCAGTAATGTGCCACCCATTTCTGAGTACTCTAACTACAGTGGTCTATGGTAAGCACCACAGCCTAATTTCTGCTACGTGATGCAGCTATGGAGCCTTATGTCAGGCTATGTGGGCACAGTGATGCCATGCAGTATGTTCCAGCTTATGCATATGACTGTAACCATCAAACACCTTGCTCACTTCTGTGATAGTAGGAGTACAATGCTCCATGATGTGCAAAGCACCACTAGTTTCCAGCTATTCAGTCCCCTCTCCTTAATTGCTTAACCTGCCACTCACATGTATGGCCTATTGTAGTGCTGTGCTGTGCATACTAACAGTACTGCTAAGTATATATTAAGTGACTTAAGTGATATTTTAATACACAGTGTGACTTCCTAACTGTAGAACAGACTATTTCTATGGATGTTTAAAGCACTGCTGCATTCTGGGGTATACAATATTGCCCTGTTGGGCACTCTACTGTAAGAAGAATAAAATGAAGCCCCCTTAATCACTTTATGCTTATGTTCTTGTAGGGTGCATTGTGCTGCACTGATCTGCGTCTTATCTGTCTTGTAACCTCTCTCCCGAGTACCATATTAATGTCAGCACACCATGCAGTGCTGCTGTGAAAAGTGCATATTTTTGCTATTCTACAATGAATTAGTTTGAATGTGATGTGTACTGAGAAGCTGTCCTAAGTCAAGCAACTGTGTTTCTAATCTGCATGTCTATTTTTTCAAATTTGTGAGTGCTCATGCACAGCGTGCCTTGTATTTTTGATGAAAATGGTCAAATTCTGTGAATTATTTTTTTCTGATTTTGTGGTCTTCTGTTTCATTTCTCATTTTTCTTTTACAGCAAGTGCTGCAATATAGCAGTTTATGGCTTTGAATTCCTCCTCCTTGATGTATGAATCCAGACAATCTATTCAACTTCCAAATAGGACTAAAATTCTGAGACACAATGATGTGATGCTTATTATTCCTAAATAAACTGACTTTAGTTTTGTGAGCTTCCAGGAAAGGCTGTATTATATCATGCAAGCCTATCCAGATTGCAAACTGCTCTTTACAGAAAAAAATCTGTTGAATTTATGGAATCCTAAGGAAAACCATTTCATTTTAAATGGATGTTCTGTAATATCAGTAAAGGACATTTTAGCAAAAGTCACACAAAAACAGTACAAAAATAATACAAACTCACTTCAACAAAACCTTATTGCATGTGGATATGCAACAATCTAACTCTTATTCCAGTTTTAATTGGTATGTTAGTGATTTAAAGAAAATAAACTGTACATTCCAATATACATGTGTATATATATATATATATATATATATTTGTATATATTTGTATATATATATATATATATATATATATATATACACACACACACACACACACACACACACACACACACATGTGTGTATGCATAAGTCTGTTATTGTGTGTGTGTGTGTGTGTGTGTGTGTGTGTGTGTGTGTGTGTGTGTGTATTTTCTGTGTATGCCCTTGAGTGATACAATCTTGGGAATCTCTAACTTCTTCTAAACAGAGCATGACTGAGCAATATCACTTTGTGCTATTTTGGAGACTTCCTGTACTCTTTAATGTTGAACAGCTACAGAGTTTGTTTTAGAGTCCTGGGGGGTCATACATCTTGCAAAAGCATTTGTTTGAAACTGTCCTTTTATTTTAGTAAGTAATGGACAGCGTTTGAGCTTGCTGGTGTGAGAACATGATTTTGGAGTAGAAGCATGTGTGTGTGTGTGTGTGTGTGTGTGTGTGTGTGTGTGTGTGGGGGTGCTTCTACAAAAGTCATTGATTAATAATGCAGTATTAAGGAATCACTTGCTTACTCTAACTAGAATGAATAAGGAATTGCACAAACCCACTGTGTGTAGTTTTGGGGATTTTCCTTTTCCAGTGTGAGACTGTGGAGATGGTGCTGTGCAGTAGGGCTTATTTTTTCCAAGAGACACTTGTTTTTAGCTGTCCCATTACTTTGTGTATGTTGGGACGCTTTTGAGCTTTTTGGAGAGAGGATCAGTGGTGTAGCTAGAGTTTGTGCTGCCTGGGGCTGTCATTGAGTTTGCTGCCCCTTCCCCTCACAAAAATCATAGTCATATGTCCCCTCCATACACCCCCCTCCTGCAGCCAATTCCAGTGTCCCATTACTTGGCTATTTCTCCCCATTTACCATAAACACTAATGTGCATACCGCTTTATGCTATACTTCTACAATGATTATTTGGATTTAATTTAAAAAACTTTTATTTTAAATTTTATAGTACAAACACTGATAGACATCTGCTAAACAAAGCAATACAGTCTCACAGTAAAAACAGACTTAACATTAAAGCTTTTCTGCCTTTGGAGCTCACATTCATTGAAACAGCATTGAAATCCACATTCATTGAAACAGCATTGAAACCCACATTCATTGAAAATGCATACTTTGTTTTGCTTTTTATATATTTCTTCTCTGTTAATCTCCTATACACTCTAATTTGATGGTGTTCTCTCTATACACTGTAGACTCTGTTACCTTAATACTGTTGGTCACTTACAGCCTAAACCGTAGCTGCTAAGGGTCAGTTGACAGATCCAGTTATCCCCGAGACACATATAGATACATTGATAGATAGACAGATAACTACAGAACTACTAACTAACTAAATAAATAAAATGTGAATATGACATGATAATATCCCTACATCAAGACTTGTCTAAATTGGTCAGAACTTTCTGGTCACTGTTTCACAGTCTAGTCTTGTGAACAGTGTCATCTCTTTCATAAAAATCATACATCCCCATTGTTTAATAAAAACTGGGAAAGAATTGCATTACTCAAGCAACATTTGTGTGGAATGTTATATTTGAAGAAATCACTTTGAGTAGCTTTCTTGTCCATGTCTTCTGAAGGACATATTTTTGCTAGCTCCATATAGAAGCACACAGTCACATGACTGAGGTATGACAAGAAGCCCAGGCACTAGGGATCTAACAATGGGAGTGCTTGATAACCTCTGTCTGAGGCAGGGTGGGGGGATGAATGCCCAATGAGTACACTTAGGTCAAGAGTCCCTGGTATAGACCAGCAACTGAACGTATGCATTTGCTTGCAAGGGGGTGCAGGACTGACTGAGGTGGTTACTTCACTCACAGAACCAAGAAACATGCCGTCACAAAGGATTATTGCAAGAACACTCCTTGAGCATACACAGAAAAGAACAGTGGGAATTTCAGGGTCAAGCAAAAAACTGTGATCCCTGTGGATGATGGCACTATTCCCAATGTCTGACTCTCCATCTGAAGAGAAAAACATGGGTGATAGGACTGTCACATATGGGGAATGAATAGGCAAAATGAGCATCCAGAAGGGAGGCTAAATAGCCAAAGAGAGGCAGATAGACAGAAAGGGTATGCTTTTAATTTGCCTATCTACTGTTATATAATAAATACCATGAAAGTACAGTTTACACATGGCATCTTAGACAATCATGCATGTGTAGCTGTTAAACCACAGAAAACTCCTTCTATTGGGACTCCACCTACAAAACACTGTATGCTGTACATTATAGAAATGGTCCTTCCATAGACACACACACGCGCGCACACGCACACACACATACAAAACCACACACCCACACACAGACACACACACACGAACAGTCACCCACGTACCCACACACATGCGCACACACACACACACACACACACACACACACACACACAGACACACACACAAGCACAAAACTGCATGCTGACACACACGAACAATCACCCACGTACCCCCCACACATATACACACACAAGCACAATCACACAGCTAACATTTTGTTGCCCAGTATTAGACTGCCAGTAATTTAGTTGCTTGAGTTTATTGTTTGATTGAATAACTGCCTGTTATTCCTTGTTCCATATAGCAGCAGTGCATTAGTGCTTGACTATTTTTATATGATAGGAAGTTTTTGTATGTTACTGATTATTCTGTCTGTTTTTAAGGAGCAGTGACCCCAGATAGAGAATATTATAGTAAGAGTGCCAGAGAGAAGCAGAGTGGTTTGTTTCCCATGCAGAAAACACTTTGTGTGATGATTCACTTAACCTGTAGAGGCTGAAGTGCATCTGTCTCAGAAATAATACCATTCAGACTATTGGCTGCAAGCAATATGCGCTAGAAAATTGTGATATATAAACACAATAGTTTCAAGGGCTCATATGGAATCACATAAATGCACATAATCACACATACTTGCACACACACACATACAAGTGCAGTGCACTCACACACATACACACACACATTCCGCATGCACATTCCACATGCATATAAGCTTACATGTATGCATACAAGCAGTTGCTCGCAAACAAACATATGTGTATAAATACAGATACATGCACACATATGCCTGGCACCCATGTGACAAGACATAACCAAGATTTGTATCAGCACACTGTTTTATTGGTGATTTGCAATATAACACTCAAATTCACCTTCATTTAACCTGATCCAACATGTTGTGTCTTTTGGCTTTTCCCGGTTAGGGGTCGCCACAGCGGAACTCCGGTCCGCTAATGACTGGTAGTTGATTTTTACGTGCCGAGTTACCAGCCCTGACGCACAACCTTCAATGAAGGTAACCTGATCCAACATAATAAATAGAATAGTTAAGATTTTTCAGATACAGAGTTTTCAGACTTCATTGAGAATCCTACAAACCAAGAGCCTGCTAATCTGAAAATCCCTGCCTATATACACAGTAGTATGGTCCTTCATTGGACTATCTGATATTCACCAAAAAGCATATGTTGCACTACATAATTGCAGACCCACTAAAGAAAAAAAAACACAATCACATACTCAGATAAGAGCTAATCAAGAGTCAGATTAGAACATTATTCAAAGTTTGAAATTAGCTTCTGCATCACATCACTGACATAATAACTCACAATAATTTAAGCTTCAAAAATGCAAACAAAAGTGTGCCTTTCTTTTTTACTAAAAGAAATATATTCACAGCCATAGTAATACCAGGTTTAATTCTGAAGTATTTTTTAGCTCTTCTTTTATGTTTCACAACTAGTTATTTCGTTTAATGCATCTTTCTCTTAAAATCAGTTTGACTGAAGTTCTCATCAGTCACTTCTCTGCACCAGCATCGGTGACTTCCACATTTGCTTTAATGTTAATAAAGAGAAACATCTAAAGAAATGGACGGGACACTCCTTTTTGAAAAATCTATTGCGTTAACAGAACTGCTAACATCTGTCTCAGGATAAGAAACTATAGCTTAAACTGGAAAAAAGTCATGTGCTCTTTTGCTATGCAAAAAAAAAAAAATAGAAATGTATAATCTTGGGTTTTCTCCTTTGGGCTGAACTGGACTTCAAAATGACTGCAGGCTGTTAATGCAGTTTGCCACACCTATACATGCCTGTACAGACAAAAAAATGCGCACAAACAGACACACACACACACACACACACACACACACACACACACACACACACACACACACACACACTTGAATGATGCATGTTAATAAAATAAAATTCCCTTACTTGAACGGTCATTAATAAGGAGCAGCAAATATTCCCTTACAGTTGCTCTTACTTGAATGGCTAGTAGCAGCAGCCACACACATTCCCTGACGTGAATGGCAGTAGTAGCTGCAGCAATCTGGCATAGTGGCCAAAAGACACACACACTTTAATAAAATAATTTCCCTTACTTGAATGGCAACATGTACTGGCATGGCAGCAGTAGCAACAAAAATGGCACGGCAGCAAATAAGAAGCAGAAGCACGTACTGTTAAATTTAAAATTGTGCACGGGTGTCCAGGAAGAACAGGACATACGCACACGCACGGACGTGATACATTCAATGGGATCATTCCTTAAAGAAGAATGCCCTTTATAAGAGGTTTTTTTTTTTTTTTGCATCTGACAGTCCAAAAAGTGCCACCCCCCCTTAGCTACACCACTTGTGAGGCTCTCTGAGGCAAGCATTCATGAGAAAAGATTTATTGATATAAGAAAGCGTGTGTGTGTATTCACATTTGTGTATCTGTCTGTATCTTTCTACATTTGTAGGGAGAGTACTGAACACGTGGAAAAAGCAGAGACATTGAATGAGCACTTCATTTTCATCTTCAAAAAAGGAGAGGGAGGATATCATGCTAGGATACAGTAGGGCAGAGTGGGGAGAGCAGTGGGGTAAACAGTATGTTGTAGCAGGATGAGGTAAAAATGAAACTGGATCCATTAAAGAAGGACAAAGTGCAAAGACCAGATAGACTGACTCAAGGGATTTTTGAGAATCTTGACCTTGTTCTTGTGGATTCCATATAATAAATAATCAGCCAGTCACTATATGGTCCAGAAGTATCTAAGGACTGAAAGTCAGAAGATGTGAGGACCCTTCCAGACTTCAAAATGCTGGTGTTAGACTAGGAGTGAGACTGAATAAGTGACTGTAGCATGGTTTGTAGATAGTACAAAGAGTGTAGATGTGATGGGGCAACGTCTAGAAGAAGCAGCCTACTACATGGGTGGGCTATCCATCCAATACTTTTCAGTGTAGTTTATTTCAATCATATAAAAACTGTTAAACACAAACAGTAAACAAAGAAAAAAAAAATGCACAAAGTTCAGCTCCTATAGTTTATTCGACCGTCAACAATCTGGTACCTCAGCCATTCATCTTCAGGGATCTCTGAAGTTGAATGGCCGAGGTACCAGATTGTTGATGGTTGAATAAACTATTAGAGCTGAACTCTGTGTGTTTTTTTGTTTTCTTTGTTTATTTCAATCATATCTGTTGGAAAAGAAAGTAGAACATGCCACTTTAATGATTATACAAGGACACATACAGAAGTGAAGAATGAGGATGGATCTCAGGAATAACATGTAAAGGTTAATCAAATGGGTGGCGAGCTGTCTGAAGACAAATGCAATGCACTTAGACTACAAAAGCCCTGATATAATGAAATTATCTAGGAGTGTGTAACTGATGTGGAGAGGGCAGAGCACTGTCTAGAGGAATGATTTCATCCAGATTAGGCAACAGGATAAGAAAAGTTGGTACGTGGAAAAAGTGACCATAACACTGGAGTATATCCATGGGGGTAGAATATAGAAGCAAAGAGACAACACTTGTGGGCTGATTATCTTGGTTATGCCACATCTTTAATGAAGTGTGCAGTTCTAGAATCCATACAAGGAGAGAGATGTCAAGTTTCCTGAAATGAATCCAGAAGAAAGTCGCAAGGATGTTTTATGTAGTGGAGGTGAAAGGATATGGCTGAAGACTGGCAATGTTGGAGCTTTTTTGACTAGAGAACACAAGAATCAGGGGAGACAATATGATTTTATAGTATCATGTCAAAGAAATATGATGGGGCAGGGGTAGAAGGTTGTATAAAAAACTGCTTTCTGGATCTATAAGGATTCATGTTGATTCATTAAAGGACAACTGTTCAAGGTCCAATTAACTGAATAAAGATTGTTGAATACCACTTTTGGCAATCAATACAACAGTATTTTTGTATGGGAAGCATGTAGTCTCTATGACCGAGGAGATTAACTGCACAGTCACATAACAGTGGGGAAAATGACAATATCAATAATTACTAAAAGGGATAATCATCGATATTGACTCACTGATCGAAGATTTGTACAACCTGTCATATTGTTATTAAGTCCACATCTGTAAAAGATGTATTCATGCAGAGGAGAGTGAAATGCACTGCCAGCCCATATGGTAGAGAGGAAACCCACAGAGGCAGTCAAGAGGACATGGTATAGGTGGAGAAAAGTAGAGAAAGGAGAGAGGAGAAAGAATAGAAGAGTGGTAGAAAATTAAAAGCATTTCCAGGCAGACTGTACAGCCTAATTATCTCCATAGTGTTGAGCAGTTGTGATCATTTTTTATGTCTGAGTGTACACACACACACACATTCACCCATACCCACACACATCCCCACCATTTGTTCAGGCTTTCAGATAATACAAGCCAGTTTATATTCCTTACTGCTTGAAATAACATTAAACAGTTACAGACAAATAATATGCAGTCTTAAATCAGAAGTAGTGAAGAATACCTTTGCTATTTCAGAAAGGCTGAAGACAGAAATCACTTCATATTTGCTCAACAATTTTGGAATGCTCTAAAGGAAAAAAATCAGAATTAAAAAAATAAGGAAAATCATCATAAGTTTCTTGCAAATGATACACAAATCATTTTTTTTTTCAAATTTAGAAAAATACACTTGCTTATACATACACCAGACAATCAATGTGGTTAGCATCAAACAATAGAAACAAAATCCAGCTAATCAAGTTTTCATCATTAATTGGTCTGACCTGTATTTAAGGTATCGTAGTAATTTTCTCATTCTGAGAATGCTGTGGCTAAACATACACTGCAGTGGACCAGCCCACATGTTATGGTGTATTTAAGCTGTTAAATAGACAACAAAGGGATTTGAATAACATTTTGAAGTGCACATGAATTAAAATGGCAAAATAAACTCAAACAAAATGTGTTTCAGAGTCTGAGTAATAAAATGTCTAAAGTACTTTTACTGAAAATCAGATTGATTTATGATTAAATCTTGATTAACTGGATTTATACTGCTATTGTCTGATACTGATCATGTCCAAAAGGCTTTTATATGACTGTAGTCAAAATACATATGTTTGATGTTAACCTCTACTTCATGACATTGCCAGCACTCAGTTTGTATTGCATTCACCTATTAGATATTGAGAGGGAGTAAGTTACCATCAGAGAATTAGCATTAATTGAGAGTAATAATCTGTATGCTGTCTGTGATTCAGTGAATGAAAACATTACTAGTCAGCCATAAAGGTAATTTCTTCTAATTTACTAAGGCATACAGTTCTTCTTCTCAGATCCGTTTGGTTGGGCTTGAAAGATTTGTATTTATTTCTTTTTCAAAATTATATAGTTTATCTCAGTTTCTTTCAGCTTCTTGCTCTAGCACGGTTTTCTGCAGCCACTCTAACTTGAGTTGTATGCAGAAACCAGGTGAATGTTTGGCTATCGAAAAGGCAGATCCACAAATGGCTAAACATTGAACGTAAAACATCTAAACGGAAAATTACAGAGCATTTAACTTCGAAAAATCATTCACTGAATGGCCATAGCTGCCCAACAACCAGGAAGTAACATGATGCATAAGGTAAGTAAAGAAAATCTTTAAAATTTGCCCTTTTCCCCACTGTACTGGGATCTTGAAGTTGGTAAAGCCCCTCCCTCACCTTGGTTGGTTGTGTTCTTGATGTTGGCCAACTACAACCATTCAATGAATGATTTTTTTGAAGTTATACGCATTCGGTAGCGTTGTCGCCTCACAGCAAGATGCTGTCTGGTTCGATTCTCAGCTAGAGCATCTTCTGCGTGGAGACATGCGTGAATGGGCGTACCTTTGTTGAAGGTTGTGCATCAGGGCTGGTAACTTGGCACGTAAAAATCAGCTACCAATCATTAGTGGACTGGAGTTCCACTGTGGTGACCCCTAACCGGGAAAAGCCGAAATACACAAACATACGCATTCGGTAATTTTACATTTAGATGTTTTACGTTCGATATCTAGCCCTTCGCAGATCTCTCTTTTCAATAGGTGAACATAGACCTTCAGACCATAAGAACAGCAAGCAAAGTCCAAAAAAACAGGAATCAGATAAGAAACTGCCATAAATTCACACCACAGAGGTGGCTCCACTGCAGGAAATATTAAAGTATAATTTATTAAAGGTTTAGCACTTTTGTCCTGACCAGGAATTCATCAGAACCAAAAAATCTCTCAACACAAATCAAGTTTTTTAGGTTCTAATGAAGTTCTGGTGGAATTGCTGGCAGTTTTATTTTTGAGCTGCATTTAGTTATTTATTTATTTTTTTATTTTACATTTGTTGACCGTGATAGTCCGACTGGATTCATGTCCATTTTCAGTGGAGGCCCGGGGAGAAAAGCTCCAAGGTAAGCAGATACAATAAAAACAATGAAAACATATTACAAATATGATATAGACAAAGAATACATAAACAAACATGAATAGACAAGTTCAACAAGTTAGAGTTACTCCCTGGTGACAGTCATGGGTAAATTCAACAGTAATCTGATTAACAGATTTTTCACATTCTTGATGAGAGGTAGCCAGGCTTGTTGCAGTGGCAAAGCCACATATGTTTTTCACTGTCCAAATAGTAGTCTGGTTGGAAGAATCTTCCAAAAGTGTTGCATATTAAAATTGTTAATTTTCCCAATGTTTTTAAATTACAGAATATGTATGCTATTTCTCCCAGTAGATGCCTTAGGTGTGATAAGTCTACTAGCTAAAAATTCCATTCTATTACCAGGCCACACAATGAATGCCATCCTACTTAAGTTTACAGTTTCAAAAGATCATATTAAACTAGTGGTATGTCAGTTATCGGAAGCTTAGTCAGCAATGCCATGCTCTTGAGGGTGAATCAGTAGTCCAGAAGATGGTGGTAGGAGGTGGAGTTAATTTGGGAGCTATAGAGAGATTATCTCCACTTTGGATTAAGACAGAGGTGCGGGAAATAGGGAAAAGATAAGGAAACAGTGGAGAAAAGGTAGGGGCAGAGAAGTCATAGGGAGGGTTGAGATGTAATATTGCTTAGTCTGGCATAGTCACTTCTGGAAGTTAAAGACCAAGAAGAGAAAAAAAGAGATCCTTGCTAAAGTTCCTAAAACACTAAGCTACAAACTGGTTGTTTACATGTAGCACCAACATTCATTTAAGAAGCTGCAGCATACCTCTTAACCGCTCCGTAGAAGAAATCTGGACAAAGCCAGAAATAATGGGGGGGGGGGGCAAAGGCTTAAAAAATAGGGTCATGTTTTAAAAATTATTCCTATAAACTCAGAAAGTCCATACAATAACAGGTTTTGAATTATTATGTAGTTTCTAAAGGATATGAAGTATGAAACTCAAATGTCTGCCATTATTTGGAGTTATTTAGTGACTTGAATTCTCAATAATTTGCTAGAAAACCACAAATTTTATGAGGAAAACATAAAAAAATATGAGGCAAAAATCTGGACATTTTTTGAAAATATGAGTAGTTGAGCAGTATGAGATGCAGTATCACCCATGGCTTCTTTAATAATTATTATTAGTACTGCAGTCAATCCATAGTGGCAACTGCCACACTCCATAACAGCTTGAGCCTGGGACTGCTGTCCCTTTAACCTACTCTAGGTGTAGCTCTGGAATCAGGAATTTTTGATATTTTAGCATATAACTAAGTCTTTCTAATAGGTATTAAATGAGAAGTTTTTCTTTGTGTGGAAAAGGGACTGACAACGAGCAGGCTTTTATAAAAGCTGATAAGTCAAAGCACAGATTACTTCTCAAACGTCTATAGGCCTCAGAAAAATAAGTGTAGGATTTTAAATCAGTCCAAATAAGAATGGTTCTTTAAACCTTAGATTCTATTGATTATAAAAAAAATGGCTTACGGCTATACATTCCAAACGTAGCATTATATTCTATGATGCGGTAGCTGAGGGCAGATTAAAGGGAATTATAATGGATTAAGACCTGGATGAAAGCCCAGAAAAAATGAGATGAAAGAAGTAAAAGGAATTTCTGACAATACAGAAGATATGCTGATTTAATGGCAGCTCATTATCCTTCAATATTTCTAGAGTCTAGATCTCTGTTTTAATCTTAAGGTGAATCCCATTTATGTGATAATTGTGCAGGTGCACTAGTTTTACCAAAGGTGACTACTATATTTCTTTGCATTTAAGGTGAGGCAGTAACTGATACTCCAGCTGAGAGCAAGATCAAGACCTTGTTGGAGTATTAGCATATCTCAGGGTGAGTTTAGGTTGATTCCTAACTTGAAATTGTTTAAGAAGTTTGTTAGCTAAATGTTAATACCATTTGCCTGTATTCCGAGAAATAGATTTCAAACAACAGAGATTCTAAAATGAAACCTTGATGAATGCTTCCAGTTTTTTATATATATATATATCTATATATTTTTTTGGCGAGAATACCATTTGTCCTGATTATGGACTTTCTACTTGGTAGCAAGTTAGCGATTCAGTGAAATACTGAAAGTGGTTAGATGTATTAGTTTATTTATCTATATACATTGCCTAATCTAGAGTAAATATTTTGCTTTTCCAGATGAGCAGTCATACAGGTTTTGGTGACTTATTGAAAGAAACTAATAAAATTAAGAAGAGATTATTGAACCTTGATAAACCTGAACTGTGAAGGATCTAGAGTCTGATGATTTTGTATATCTTTAGTAATCAGTTAATTCATTACATGGCTTTATAAATAATGACAGAAAAACTCAAAGTTAGCGGGGTCAAATGAAAGTCATCCTGCAGAGAATTCCTGTTGTATTACACTGTGTAAACATGAGGCCAGAATGTTGCCTTGTTGTAAATATTAATGCTGTGCTTATGAACATTTGGGGAAGGAGGGGGTCATAGTTTCACAAATCTAGTGAAATGTCTGCACTTGCATGAGCTCAGAAATAAATGAATAATGACTGCACCATAATAAGCAGTGAACAATGGTAAAAGTATGAAGAATTCCTCACTGTGCTTTCTTTTTACTCTCCATAATATTAAACCCATATAAACCACAGCTGTCACACTAAACATTACATTTCACTGGATTTATTTTAAGACAGAAGCGATATGATCGCTCAACACATTTTTCTAGCAGCATGCTTTGTGGATCATTTCACAATCCTTCAAAATTACACCCTTAAATATATGTTGACCTTCAGCATGTTTTGCAATCTCTTGCCCAGAAATCACAAGCTAATTAACTTAAGTGTGGAACTTAATTCAATAATTCAGTTTGTGCTTTTCTATCACTTCACTCTTCATACATACATGCACGTGCACACACACACACACACACACACACACACACACACACACACACACACGTGTGTGTGTGTGTGTGTGTGTGTGTGTAGATGTGATGTTATGAGGTAGTGCCATATGTGCCAGGGAGGGTAGGACAGTACGTGTGTACATATTCCAGTGTAGCTAGCTGGAGTTGTGTAAAGAATTTTATGTTATTTTATTATCACACTGATTTGTATAGATATTTGAGTTAAAATATATTTGTAAAGTTACTTGTCTTAAAAATGCATCAACAGTAGGTCCTGCTGGACAGAAAGAATGTATGCATGTATATTAGGTTGTTTGATCAAATGTGTATATTTATCAGAGAACCCTGGAAGGGTGGAAAGTTTGAAATTGTGTTATAACTTTCAGATGCTGCTACAGATCTTAGCAAAGTTCTGTGTGTATACTGTACCATAGTCAGGTGACCAGAGGTGATTTCATCCATTGACCAGCATCTGTTTTCTTTGGAACCCTCGCAGCAGCACTTTAGAATCTGACAGAAAGATTTCTGACAGGATATATATCTCACACATCCACACAGACAGAGATAAACATCATCTGGCTTTTGCTGTGGTAAGACACTCGGCACACATCATCTTGCCTTGCTTTACTAAGTAGTCAGGGAACAGTTATTCTTTAGTTAGTCAAGGACATTTAATCAGAATAGTTTAGTATTTTTTTCTGCATCTATGAGAAACTATCCAACTGTATTTTTTTTTCTCTGTGGTTGAAACTCTGTTGTTTATTGTATTCATTATTCTTCAGTTTTCTGTTTTATTATTTATCATTAAATATTTTAATATATTTCATTGTGGCTGGTCTTTTAGAAAATACTTTTAACATCTTGAGAGTACTTTTGCTTGTTTTAGTGACACTGTGGCTGCTTCTGAAAGTCTTGCTGCTTTGTATTAATTTTACACCGTATAATTAGGTACCCTTGGGCAGCCTTAGGGTAGCTAACTCATGGCAGTATGATTACCTCAGAGTCAGCTCATGGCTGGATGTTCTGATTTCTCATTTCGTTCTTAGTGTCTCTACTAAATCTTCTTCACCAAATCATCTTCTGCTTTCTTGCACATATGACTAAACTTCTGAATTCAGTTCTTGACCTTCTCTGCAATAGGGGCAATTTGGCTTCTGCTATGACGCCCTTATGTCTTCATCTGTTCCACAGCTTACATCCTACTGTCCATCTCTGCATTTCATCTTCATCACCTCAAACTTACTCAATTACTCTGCCTTCACTATCTAAGTTTCTATGCCATATAGAAACACTGGTCACATCACTGATTTGTACACCTTACTTTTCATCTTTTGTATCATGCTTCTGTCACACTCTGTGCCAGTTCACTGTAGCACTTCTTGTTCTAGAGCAATCTTTCCTACTTCTCAAACCCACCTCCCAGATACCCAGAGCTGTAACCTTTATCACAGTTTTCCTCTCTATCTCATTTTTCAGCTTCTTCTGACTTCCCTCATTTGCTACCATGGCAATTGTCTTGTTTGTACCAGTTTCATTCCATGTACCTTCAGATTTGCAATCCAGTTTCCTATCATTTTAAGTTCTTGTTCAGAGTCAGTCTGTAGTGTGACATTCTCTGCATACAGCAGCTTGGTTGATATGTTCCCTCTAACCAAGTTGCTATTGTAGTCCATCACCAGTATGCATATCAGTGGGCTTAGAGATGAACCCTGATGCACACTCACTGGTAGCCCCTTCGTAGTTCTGAGCACAAACACTGTGTGTGTTACTGTCACTGAGTCCAAATACATAGCCTGTACAAATTCTACTAATGTTTCCATGACTTCACATCATCACATGGTTTCCTAAATTAGCTTTCTTGAGACCTTATCATACACTTTCTACATACTTAGGAATGCCCATTTTAGCTCCTTCCTCATCTCCAACTTCTTCTCTGCCATCTGTCTCACTGCAAGCATTGGGTTTGATTGTGATGCAACCTGATTTGAATCTGAACGGCTTATCTTTCATCTTACTTTCTACTATTTTAGATATTCATTTATCAATCACTCTCTTTAGCACTTTCATGAAGTATGACAGGAGTTTGATAGCATGTACTGCCCACATTTATGAATATCTTTTCTGCTGTTGTGCTCCGGCATTAGAATGCTTATTCTTCAGTCATCTGGGATACATCTTTCTCTCCTAAGCATGATGAGTACCCTCAGGAGCCATTTCCCTGCTAACTCACCTAATATGTTGATCATATCTGCTCTGACTTCCTCAGAACCTGCTTCCTTCTTTATCTTCATTTTATTTGAGTATTGTATTTACTTCTAAGGTGGGCTGTTCTTCCTCCTTTGTTGTAGGCTGTACACGGAGCAGTACAGCTTCTGTGGGGGTTTCTGCATTCAAAAGCTGCTGGAAGTACGCTTTCCTTCTGCCTTTCATGTCCTCTGGACTTGTGAGCAGGTTGTTGCTGGCATCCCTTATGAATAGTGCCTGATGGCTGATTTCTTTATCCTTCTCTTTTTGCCTTGCAACGTAATAGAATTTCTTTCTGCCATCTGCTGTGCAACTTTCCAGAAGCTGGTAGTTTCTCTGACTTGTTGTGCTTTGCCATTACGAATGGTCTCTTAACCTCTTTATTAGCCCTCAAGTAGTCCTTCTTAGCCTGATCCATCTTTTCTAATTTGCACTTCTTCCTGCATTCCTTCTTTCATGTGATACTTCCAAAAAACTGAGACGTCCTGCACCAAAGTCTTTATGCCGAAAACTGAAGAGATCCAAAAAATGTCTATATGGCAAAAGACACCATGGCAGAGGCACAAAATAAAACCAGATGAAGTTTAATTAAAAACAAAAGTAAGCGCTTTCAGGCAAGCATGCCCATCATCAGACAATGAAAAACAGTTAAAAACCAACATTTAAACATACTGTTGTCCAGTCACATTCAATAGTTTACCCTCCTTTTTCCTCAAAACAGGTTTTAAAGGCACAGTTACATTTAAACCAGGGCTCTTATCGGCCCCTAGTCTTATAATCCACCTTGATTCACTGCACTCAGTTTCATTAATTAAATCACTACCCCTTATTTTTTTATGCATAACTTGTAACACCATAAACTTTATTAGTCCTCAAGTAGTCCTTCTTAGCCTGGTCCATCTTTTCTAATTTGCACTTCTTCCTGCATTCCTTCTTTCATTTGATACTTCACATAGTTCTGTATTCCACTACCAGCTTTCCTTATATACCTTATTTCCATACCTGATTTGATTGCATATTTGTTTTATAGTCTTTGCACATGTTGGTTTGAGATGCTGCCATTTTTCCTTGAATATGCCTGCTTCATCTTCTTCCTGAGGTCCTAAAGCCCTGAGTATTTCCTTAAACTCCTATGCTTTTACTACAGTCAACAATAAGGCAGATAGAAGTGATATTTACAAATCAGCCATTTCTGCCTCCTATGAATTTCCAACTTATTAAGAAGTATCTCCTGACAAGCAAAAAGATAACAGCATGGACATTATTTATACTGCCTTCAGGGTTATTAAATGCATGGGCATTATTAATACCTCATTCAGGTTTATGCATTTATCTTAAAAACTAAGAAAAAAATGAAAATAAAAAATTACAGTACATCTCTGGGGTGCTTTTCTCACACTTCAACTTCCCACCCATGCAGCCTTTCAGGAGAGGATCATTTCAGGTCATCATAGTAGTGCCAGCATTGCTTGCTTGCTAGACAATTGGATTTCGGCTGCTCTGCATGGTATAGGTTGTGCTAAGCACCGACTTTTTTGAAGGGTTCATCATATGAATCAAGAAGACATTGCCTGAAATGGATGTGATGGAGATAAATAAATGTCTTCATTCCATTCGCACACCACTCTGGAGCCCTTTGTCTGTAAGAACTACCAGCTGTTTCTGCTTCATTGGATGGCAAATGCTAAATGGTTTACCAAAATGATAGCAACTCACATAAATACACATAATTGTAAATCTCATTCTATGAAAACATTCAGTGCTCATTTATGCAGTAAATGTTCATGCATCTATCTCATGCACCTACCTTGCAAATTCAGGAACATGATACAGCTGTCAATGACATGCTGAGGATTGTGGCACCATTGCATCAGAACAGAATTGACAGATTCATAGTCATTCATTGTATGCAGATGAGACTACCTGCTTAGTCTACAAAATGCAGTTTAACGTGAACACTTTAGCTTGGCATCACTACTTCAATAGCCAATATTCCATGAGTCATACAATATTGTGATTACAGTTGTGAGACTTACATATGTGCTTTGCTGATAAGGTGTATATCTTCTATTCAAAATACTGCTCAGATATCAGAGACTAGTAAGCATTTTTCTAGTGGTCTGTAAACATGCCACTTAAACAGGTACATCATAATAAACCATTATCTATATGTTTTAATGACCATAGCAGTTTTTAAATGTTTTTTGGTCGGGAAGCGGTCTGTGCTATAAAATGTCAGAGAATGTCAGGGAATGTTGTCTCCAAAGAAGTTTTAATGTACAAGTCCTGCATACTTTGAGTATGTTTTTTCTATTGGGGAGGGGGTTGTTGCATATGCCATATTAGCAAACAAAAGGCTTTCCATTCTGGGGAAATATTACATGACAAGTCCTGCATACTACAAATATGCTGAATGGGAGGGTTTACCATATCAACAGATGGGTTTACATGATATCCACTCTTAGGAAGTATTACACAGTAGCAAAGCACAATGTGCAAGTTCAGCATACTATGAGTATGCTGTTTTGCAGGATGGTTTATACATGCCATATCAGCAGATTATTATCTGCTGTTGGAAGGTATTACATGGTTCCACAGCACAATGTATATAAGGTTTGCATACTGTGAATATACTATTTGGGGGTAGGGAGTTAGACATGCAATATTAGCAGACAATTTTACAATCTTTCCACGATGTGAAAGAATTACACTGTACTGCTGCAAAATACATAAGGTCTGCATACTGTGAACATGCTGTTTTTTGGAGGGGGGTTAAATATGGATATGAATGTTCTCAGTACCTCGATATATAATCTTTGCAATATACACATTTTGCTTTCAACACATGTAATCCAGATTCTGCATGATTCCAGGATGAAGCAGACAGATCCTGGATAATTTAGTTAATGCTGAAAACATTCTGATGCAGATTCTGAAGGCCTATGGCCTTCAGATGATGGGTATAGAGGATGCAGATCCACTATTACAAGACCGGTTGTGACCATTTGTTCTGCAGGTATTCAGTGGGCTGAGGCACAAGAGCATACCACCTGTTGTCTGGTTGGCCCCATCATGACATGCAGAAGGTACAGAAGATTCCAAGGAAGACATCCACCACTTGGAGTGGGTGTCAGGGTCAACAAAACTGACAGACATGGAAGAGTTCCTTTTATCACAGAGAGCATCGATATTAACAGCCTCGAGGAGAATGATTCCTGTTTCAACAGGATTTATACTCAATGAGGCTGTTAATACTGGTGCTGGCCTGACGTAATCCACCAGGCCTCAGAGTGTAACAGACAAGGTTACTAATATACAGCAATTGAGACTATGTATGAAGCATTAAATGAAATGACCAGCTTGTCAACCCAACACGACCCAATAGATATATATATATATATATATATATATATGTGTGTGTGTGTGTATATATATATATATATATATATATATATATATATATATATATATGGATCTGGTTCATTTCACCAAAAGCACATTTTGCTGAATTTTATTTCAGCAAGACCAAATCACCAAAATCACAAATTGCTGAAAACACATTTCGCCGGTTTTCATTTCACCGAAAATAGTAGTGGCAGTGTATATGCCCTTTTCCCCACTGTAGTGTGATCCTGGAGTTAGAATATATAGTTGGGGAGGTGTGTACCTACTTTATCCAGTATATTGTCTCAGGAAATCAGAGCCTGTACCAGCAAGCAGAGGGTACCTGGCAGTAAGCAACATCATATGTGCTAACAGTTCCTGAACAAATATTCATTCAACCACACTCACTTGATGATGTTTAGAATTTGCCACGGAGGTGTCAGACATTCTTATTTGGGAACTAATTCTCACTGCTGTGTTACTATCATAACATTGTAGTTTGTAGTTAAAAAAACTTGATTGTAACTTTTTTACAAAACTTTTTGTTAATTGGACTGTTAGTGACTATAATTTTTGTAGTACCTGCAGTGAGTACACATTTATTTTTAAGTTTCTCTACTTCATTTTTTTATACAGCATTTTAATTTTCATTTACATGTATGAACTGGGTAAATTGGACAGGACAGTGGCACAGTAATTACCACTATTTGCTCAAAGCAAGATGGTTTCCTACCCCATTCAGCTAGGGTGCCTTCTGTATGCAGGCTGCATGTCCTCTCTGTTTTTTTTTTCTCAAGGTACTTTGTTTTCTCCCACATAATGAAAACATACAGTAGGCAGATTGGTGTCTCTCAATTATCTATACAGTATTTGTATATGTGTGTTTGTATGCATGTATTATACAAGAAAGGCCTAGCAATCTACTTCTGTCTCCTATTTGCCTAGTAAACTCTATAGATGATGGCAGATGGTCATGAGGTCAGTATAGGATTCAGAAGTGATTCAACATCATTGGATGGAACTGGGTAAGTGGACTGGTCCTGTGACCCTTTGCAGGCATTATATGGGCCAATTGTATACCACATAGAACTTTTACAGTGATTAGGGATTACATAGAAGAATACAATATTAGCAAGTAGTTACAAAACTGTAATTGTTGTAAACGATTTACAGAATAGAACATGGAATTTCAAAACAGCACTGTATATTTTTTACCTAACAGAATTAGAGAATAAAAAACAAAGTGCTGCACTAGATTCATTTTTGGAACAGAAGAACATGTATATTTCTTGTTGCCTTTTTATATCATTAACAATTCATCTTGCTAGTTCTGTCAATCAACATGTATCTCTTTGTGGTCATTCTTTAATTCCTACTATGCCTTTTGTTTCAGTATTTGGGAAGAGCATACCAAAATTTACCAGTTTTGTGACTTCAGTATGAGGTGATTATGACACTGCATCCTGCATGATTTCATTGCACCTGAATACATCCAAGAGTCTGAAACTAAACCTTTTATTGAGTATACTTTTGTTGTGAGCCAAAGTTAAGTGAAGACAAGTAAAATAACTGGCAGCATTAATATACATTAGAAAAAAAAATAACTGTGGAAAATGTAGATTTCTCATTTGCCAGCAAAACAAATACTCAGATTTTATCATTTATCAAAACATTTTAGAGAAATTATCAATATTAACAACCTACTGGGATTAGCAGCTGAAAAGGAGTGCAGAGGAAAAGCCAGACTGCAGCACTTTATTGAAAGCCTACTTCAACGGATCAATGTGGCTGAAAAACAACTGGAGCAGCATTATAGAACTTCAAAGCTGGGTAACTACACTAAAAATAAACACACGGTATGTTGATGAGGTAACACATTTTTGCAAATTAATTCAACAACATGCTTGGTCATACTGGAACAAAAATTTCTGCTGCTTAATGTGATATTCCTGATTTTTTATTTATTTTTTTTGTATCATTTATGAACAACCATTATGAAGAGTACTTGTATCCATTTTAGCTTTAAAATGATGTGATATCTATATCCATTTCCAGGAAAATGATGTTTACAGTCTGCTCTTAGATTACCAAATTATAATAAATAAGTTATCTTCTTATTAACACATTGACACTAATACTCATATATAAGATGTATACCTGACATCTTCACTTTCCATTTCTATTGTTGAATGATGAGAGTTGGCTGGTCACATACAGTAAATATAGAGGCATTAAAATTCTTCTCCTGATCTTTCTCTGTTTTTCTGACTTCATCCACTACTGTAATTTTCCATAGGTATTTCAAAAACAGCAGATTATTGTCCAAAACTCAAAGGTAGAGCTTATTACATGAACCTGATCTTCAAAATGTATTAAACTGTTTCATTTTGGTGATGGTGAAGAGAATTTTACCAAGACCCTTGGCAGATTTTCAATACACAAAGAAGGCAACAACTAGAGACTGCAGGGACCTAGCAGGGGTTACAACATTGTATTTATCTTGTAATAATGCTGCATTTATGTTTTAGCCATCATAAAGGATTCTAAGAGCATTTTACAGTGAATGTCAAATACACTCCAAATAATGTAACTGCCTGTGAGATATCACAAAAATATATCAAAATCTTGGTTAATGTTCTATATGTCAGTTTAGCACTATTATTACCAAATAAAAGTATGAGTGCTGTAGTTCAACCCCTTTTCATTCTTTTTATTTTTACATATAGATGTGATATCCTCTATGCAGATTATATGTTTCAGGTTGCAATATTATTGTTTGAATCTTTTTTAATCTCTTTTTAGATTCTAGTATCTCTAAAACATCACTTTGTTACTTGGTCCTGCAACAATAACAGATACAGTAGAATCTTATTTTTAACATAATTCTATATTATTTGTCTCCACAAACCTCGTAATTCTGCTGATGTAACTAATTTAGACCAATTACAATCCTATCAGCCTTCTCATAACTACAAGAAGAAAGTATCTATTAAAAAAACTTCTCCATCATCTCTTACAAGAAATACTGCTAACCCTTAAGCAACATGTTTTTGACAAATTTGACAAACTCAAAGAACTACTACTATCCTTTTACTTTTCACAGATGCCATCAATAAGGCCAGAGACAATGGAAAATGCCTGTCTTTTATATTCAAAGACTTGTCAAATGTCTTTGACACAACCTCTTTCAAAAAAAATCCTGTTACAAATGTCTACTCTGTGCCTTCCAGATGATACTGTTCAATGATTTACTAACTACCTATCAGACTCTCAATGATCTGTAAAATGGCACTCTTCTCTTTCTTCTTACCTTCCTGTAAATACAGTGTGCCACAAAGCTCTATTAATATTTTTATTAACAATCTACACAACTCTTCACAACAAGCCCCCCTTATACAATACACAGATGATTCAACTTTTATGTTCTCTGGTGATAGCCTAATCCATCTACAAACTACTGTACAAAATGCCTTTAAGTCAGTAGAAATATGGCTGTGTAACAATCAACTTCTGCTTAATCTCCCCAAAAAAACAGTCTATCATCTGTTTTTCATAAAATCACAAATTCATGAAAAAATAACTTCAGAATCTCCTGTCTAAACTATGCTAAAAATGAAGCTGTTTCACATAATTTTTTTAGGTGTCACAATTGATGACCATCTGAAGCTGAATCTCCACATACAAAACAATATTAAAAAATAACCAAAAAACTTGGAATGCTATACAGAGACAAGAAATCCTTAATTCCACCAGAGTACCTCTAGCCACTACATTACTTTTACTTTCTCTTCTGTATGGTCCTCCCATCCTAACAAACCTTCAGACCTCTCTAAAATCTAAGCTAGAACAATGTTATAATAGAGTGGTAAGATGTCACCCCTACCAAACACACCACTGTTCTTCACATAGATCTCCGAATTGGCTTGAATTACTCCATCAGCTAGCATACATGACACTTCTTCCAGACCAGCTATCAGTGCTATTCTCCACCACTATTTACAAAATCACTCCCTTTGATCTACTGAGAAAAATTGCTTGCAATTTACAAACCACCAATAAAAGTCTGTATGCAAACTGTGTGGCCAAATCGTGGAATTCCATCCTTACGTAACATCTATTCATTCAAGTCTTTATTAAAAGAATTCCTTTCAAACTCAACTTTACTCTTGGTCTGCACAAAGCTAATACTCTAACTCATGTCTTTTATGTTAACTTCAACACTACCCATATTTTAATCCATCCCTCTTATCCACAATAGGTTCTATTTATCATTCCTTTCATTGCTATATTTACTGTGCAATATTTAGAAAACTGTACCATATACCTACTTTACTCCTGCTGCTTTACTTTGCATCCAAATCTCATTCTGTATACATAGCAATTTAATCTTATTTAACTTTTTGTATAACTGTGCATTTACATATTTTTTGTATGTATATCTAAATTTTACGATATTTTTTAAAGCTTTTTCCATGACTTTTGACAAAGTGTGCAGTTTCAATACTCTGTGGGCTAGATTCCAAAAGAGTTGTTCTTAGTGTAAGTCTGCCCTAATTCCAAAAGACTCACTGTCAGTGTAAGTGACTTACTTCAGTGTAAGACCTATCTGTAAAAAGATTTACTACAGGGACTAGGTTCTATAACACCTGCTGTCAGCCTGCTCTCAGTGTAAGTGGCTTACTTTGGTGTAAGACTTATGTATAAACAGAGTTACTGCAGGGACCACGTTCTATAACACCTGCTCTCAGTGTAAGTGACTTACTTCAGTGTACGACCTATGTATAAACAGAGTTACTACAGGGACCAGATTTTACAATGGCTGCTCTCCACCTGCAGTGAGTGTAAGTGGCCACTTACACTGACTTCAAGTCTTTTGGTGGGGATTTAATAAACTCTGTGTAGGAATAGTGTAAGGCCTGGATGGAGTGTACTGTGGCTGTGTCTGTGGGTCCCCCCCGGCAACTCACCTTGCATATTAATGAAGGCATGCTACTGAGGGACAGCTGTGTAACATTGTTACTGAATCAGTGTAAGGGGTGTGTTACAGTGTCCAGAGATGAGTAACACCCCCCCCTGCAGTGTCAAAGTGTTGGATGGCACTGAAATATAGTTAAATATTATATTTTAGTGGTTTTCTTTTTTGTGTGTGTGTGTTTGCATGGCGTGGTGCTTAGCTGTGGACACATGCCAGACATCTAAAAATAGAAACTGGATACTTTTAATTTTAATGTAAAGGTCATGTTTAAGCATAGCTGAGCAGGTTTGCATTGCACAGCGCGGTGTGCTTAAATTTAACTGAGAGTTCTATAGAAATGTATAGCAGTAGTTATCATATCCACATAGCTGAATGGTTACAGTCATGTCCCTGTGTGCAGTAGGTGCATGGTTCGAATACACAGACAGGCCATTCAGCTTTTACATCTAACAGCAAAGTTTTATAAATTATTTTTTGTTTAATGATGTAAATATTGACATTTGTTAACCGGGTTAGTCCAGCTGGGCCAGAAACCCATTTTCAGTGGAGACTCAAGGAAACAAGCTCCAGTTAAACACAAGTGTACAATACATAAAGTTCATACTCCAAGATAAAGGAATTAAAATACATACAGTTAGGAAATACGGTAGTAAAATACATACACAGAATAATAAACTATCAGCAATGAACAATTAATTATATTTTAATTTATTTTCTCTGTAAAAAAATCAGGTTTGCTCTTAGCAAAGCATTGTTAAGCCAAGCCAAGCAGTGCTTAAACAGGACCCATTTTAGCAGTACTTAGCAGTGCTTAGCTGGTTTGGGCACTGCCAAGAAATAACTATTTAGGCAGTCCTCAGCTCAGCTGGTTTGCGCACCACTAAACATTGCCAGTTTAAGCACTTCTTGGGTGAGGTCAGTGGGTTTGAGCAATGCTAAGAGAAGCTGAGCATTTTTAAAAATTTCACAATGGCGGCAAAGGGTTGGAAAACAGCCTTATTTAAGTGCAACAGGTGGGAATACAGCCAGAATCTGTTGGAGTTCGATCTTGGCAGAGACTGTGGCAGGAGTTGGAGAGGGTGCCCACTTTCGGGTCACAGCGGTAGGGCATTTTGGAGTCCAGTGTCATGGTTGGACTCCTTGTGAAAGACCATGACAACTGGCTGCTGCAGGGCCAGTACCAGGGGTTGGAATATAAATCTGAGGCCTGGGACCGGCTGGCATGCGACCTCACCAGTGCAACTGATATCCCTTGAAGAGTTGAGCTGGTGCGTCATTATTATGATGACCTGAAGCATAGGAAGGGGGATCTCTTGGCCACATAGATGCAGAACAACAAAAATATCTGAACCACCATGCTGATAAAATACTCCAAATGTATTAACACAGTATCTGCAACACCATGAAATTAAATGTATGTCCAGTGTTGTTACTCACATGTTGATATAAGGCACTGTGAATATTGCCTGTACGTATAACTGACATGTGCTCTAATATCTTTTCTTTCAATTTACAGTTTGTTTTTCCAATATAGAATGAACAACATTCATTACACTGGGCCAAGTATATAACATTACTGGTGTGACAGTCTGCATATTGCCCCAATAAATATCTCTTCATTGTGCATATGGTTAAAATGTCCAAAAGAAGGGTGATTTAAATAACCTAACAGAGTAAAATGAGACCAAGTGGATTATTGAATTAGGTGCTGATAGAGCCCCAGGTATGAATGGTGTTATTCCTATTAAACCCGCCCTAAAAAGGAGGAGGATTCAGTATTGAATTTTGACTGGATATTGTGTATTTTAAAATCTGTTCAGATATTGTGTATGTTTGTCTGAAGAAGGGTTTTTAACCTGAAAGTTCTTACATACTGTTTTAATAAATTTGGAGTATTTTATCAGTGTGGTGGTTTGGATATATTTTTGTTGTTCTGCATTTTGCCATTTGGAATTACAGACCTTACGTGTAAAGGTTTAATTTAATTCATTTTGGCCACATAGATCCTAGATGCTTGGGACAACAATGCACCACAACTTTGTAAGTATAGTAAGCATTGGTTTACCAAATTCTAGTATGAATATCTGATAGGTACATGTAATGGTGCATTTCTCTCCCCACAGCTGCAGTGGAGAGAGCACGCAACCTGGAGGCCCATGCAGGGTGCCTGGCCAGGTTGTGCCATGAGTGCGGTGAGTACAGATGTATCCTGCAATCTATAGTCATATAAAGAAGAAAGAGTACAGTAGTAACTACCATTAGGTATATCCTGCTTTGAGTATAATGCCAGGTACAGTTCAATACAGATGAAAGCATGAAACCTGATAATGTTACGAAATAAAAAGTTCCTACTGCATTAATAATGTTAATGAAATAAAAATTGCTATTGCATTAGTAATGTTAAAGAAATAAAGGTCAACTGCATTAATAAATGTTAATGAAATAAAGTTCGTTAACGAAATAAGGTTCAACTGCATTAATAATGTTAATGAAAACTGTTCAACAGCATTAATAATGTTAAGGAAATAAAGTTAAACTGCATTCATAATGTAAATGAAATAAAATATATACTGCATTAATTGTGGAATTACAGCTGTCATGCAACACCTGCATGATATGAACTGTCCATCAGTACTGACCATTAGATGTATAAAAATCACTGCATGATGTCATCAGTAATAAAGCTGTGACCTTCAATGTCTGTGTATTTGGGCTGTTTGTCATGAACTTGAGTATTACAAGTGCTGTGAATGAAAAATGGGAATGATACCACTAAGTGAATGAAGGTTAGCTAATAAAGAGAGGGTTTTGCTAAAATGTAGGTGTGGAGCTGTACAATAATATATAACGCATTCTGATATTTGTTCTGCACTAAGAACTTATGTTAACCACTGCATTTTAGCTATATGCATTCCTGATCATAGGTTACGCTGCTGCAGGCAAGAATGAAGCTCTAATAGATGTAGACTGCAAATATACCATCTGCAACTGTATATGGGTCAGGTAGGCAACCCAGCACTCCGATATGGCCTGTGCACTTTACACATGTTTCCACCCACTAGAGTTTCAGTGTGTACACCTGCATTCCATGTATTAATGCACACGTCACCTACAATCTCTGTTCAAGTATCACTGCAGTCTTTTATAATACTCTACCTCTATTAGCAGGTCACAGTTTGTTACCAGGTGAGCTCTAGGCACACATCAGTCAATCAACAAACAGCAGTGGCTTAGTAGCTCAGTTTTATAAACTCTATGTATGTTGTACATTTTTCCACACACAGACCAGGGTTCAAATCCAGGGATAGGTACTACTATATATTTATAGATACAGACAAGTACTACTGAATATTTATAGAAACAGTTATGTATTGTTAACAGATGTTCTTCCCAGCTGTTTCAATGGTATACTAATTTGTGTGTCCAGATTTACTAGTGTGTAAGCAGCATTGTCAGCAAGGTGATAAGATTTCATTAAATAAAATGTCAACAAGTACACTACTATTCCAAGTTAATAAGACAAATAAAACTGTTTCGTGTTGGTACTGCTGTATGCTTGGTACGTTTGTGAATGTCTACAGATAGTCTAACCCCATGTCTGCCAAGGACGACATGATAAGTGTAAACTCTCTGTTCTGTGCATGATACATATCTCTCAGGTGTCACACTGTCATGGATAGTGATCACTGTTTCCAAAACCCTTGGACACAGATTTAACATCCAGTCAATCTTTGTCAGTAGCACACACACTACATCAGTGCACAGTACACCTTGGTAGTCATATATGTTCCCCTGACATGTAATAGTCCCGTGTAGTTGTGTACCTGTAGGTAGTACAGCTTAGCCCATACTGTTCCAAGCGGATAGCTTGAGAGGTATGTATGTGCTACAAAAGCTATAGGGCACTTGTAGACATCAAGTAATGGCAGACCTTAAGAGTAAAGAACAGTACTGTTGCAAACAATATAGCTTATACTTTTGGCAATGGAAAGTCTCTCTCTCCCCCCACCCCTTATCTGCATCACAAATTATTGTTATTGTTATACTATGAGTTTGGTTTCCTTTTCACATATGTTGTTCTCAAAACCTTATGTTGGGCCTTGTGTTTTATTATTGTTATATATTACATTGGTTGCATACTAACATACCTTGTTGAAATACCAATGTTGTTGGTATTTTGTTGTAACTGTTACTGGCATGCTGTTACAATACTGACTGTTATCCTGTTTATTGCTGTGTTGTGTATGCTATGCAATTTTATCATTCTGGGTTCATTGGAACACCCTTGCATGCTGTTATAATTAACTTGTAAATGTTCTGTTCATGACTAACCTATACAGTTTGAAAAAAACCTCAACACCATAGCACTAGTGGATAGGCTGGTTCCCCTGGATCCACCTACCCCACCTCAACTGGCCATGGCACCAGGTCCCGGCATGTCTGGGACTCAACCTGGTTCTGCCTCCTGTCCTGCATTACCTATGGGTGAAACTGACTCAGGGGACAGGGCCGTCCCCCCCTGGGAGTGGGCACAGAGAGGGAATGGTCACCCAGTGACAGCTATCAGATATGGTCACAGTATTGTCCACCAAGGATTCGACAATCAGCTGCACCAGATTGAGGGCAGACTAGCCAACCTGGAGGGGCAGGCTGGCCCTGGTGCACAGCCACCTTTGGGGCAGTGAAGGAGCAGTGGTGACTGCCCATGGGTGGGGAGCTCAGTCCCGCTGCTGCCGTTTGAGGGCACACTGGTCTTTGATTCCAAAACACCCTCACCATCCAAGGTGTTTACCCCCTCATATGTCATATACCACCCCTGTCTGCTGTCTTGTCTGTCTGCAAATGCTACCTCTCCTACCCAACTTACCCCCCAAATGTACCTATAACCCTTCCCCAACATTCCACTCTCTCCTTAAAATAAAAAGGGCATCTGTCCTACAAAAAAATATCTCCTCATACATAGCTCTCCATTTTTCCCACACCAACACCACCCACAATCAATCATTACAGCAATTAATTAACAAAGTTATGTCACCCACATCCCTCTCTCTGGGATGTGAGGCTCCAAATTCCAAATTGTCCACAACCTGTACAGCCATTGCTGTACAAGAAATAGAGAGCTATGGTCTCTTTCCTATACCTATCCTGCACATCCCTACCTGCCTTTCACATTGTTTTTCCCCCTACTTGCCCCCATTTCACCACTTTCCTATCACCCCTTTTTTCTTTTCTTTTTTTTTGGAATTAGCACACGTTTAAGCGCAGCTAAGGGGTGAGTCACGCAGAGTCACGCAAACCCGTCTAAAACTGCTTTAATCACCTTATCTGTTTCGACACTGTTATGCACATTAGCAAAATAATCATCCCAGCCAAGTATCGAACCTAGGACCATATCAGCTATAGCATTGTGCATTAGCAACTAGGCCACTCAGCTCTGATGACAAGTAGGTGTTTCTATAAAATATCCTGATTGCCAGTATCACACTACTTTTACATATAATGGGATAAATGACAGTGTATTTGGGACTGTGATGCAGACACCAAACCAGTACACAGCCAAATACATGTTGATGTATGTATGTGAGGCCTATGATATCAGGTAGACCTGACAACTGCACAG
Source organism: Protopterus annectens (assembly GCF_019279795.1). Taxonomy (NCBI): domain Eukaryota; kingdom Metazoa; phylum Chordata; order Ceratodontiformes; family Protopteridae; genus Protopterus; species Protopterus annectens. Next base: position 641,580,415 of record NC_056748.1, on the reverse strand, counting down.
ACTGGTGCAGAATGTATACAGTTGTGCCACCTACTTTTGGCATGGTTGTCTCAAAACCTTTTCTGTGTGTTGAAATCCTGGCACGTCAGTGCAGATTGAGGTTACAAAATCATGACAGACTGTTCAGTGTCACACATCATACCCATCCGAACACACATGTTCATGCAAATTCTGTGTAACACACTATATGCTTGCACATATCACTTGCAAATACAGCTCCTATAATATTGCCTCAGTAGCTCTATCTGTTACATTCCTAGCATGCTTTACATTTTGACACCCACAGTGCTGGCTTCCATTCCAGTATGTTGCACGTCAAGTACATGGTTGTCAATACAACAAATAAATAACTGAGCCCTGTACTTTCTAGCAGAACCGGTTGCTGCTACTTCAGTCACTGCCACCCATATTAGCACATCAGAGGCCTGTAGGCTGTGACACACGTCACAAATATGTATCATCATCTTCTTTCGGCTGTTCCCGTTAGGGGTCGCCACAGCGGATCACCTGTTTCCATTTCTTCCTGTTCTCTGCATCTTGCTCTGTCACACCAACCACCTGCATGTCCTCTCTCACCACATCCATAAACCTTATCTTAGGCCTTCCTCTTTTCCTGTTACCTGGTAGCTTCATCTTTAGCATCTTTTTCCCAATATACTCCGCATCCCTTCTCAGTACATGTCCAAACCAACATAATTTTGCCTCTCTGGCTTTGTCTCCAAACCTTCCAACCTGGGCTGACTCTCTAATATACTTATTCCTAATCCTGTCCACCCTTGTCACACCCAGTGCAAATCTTAACATCTTTAACTGCCACATCCAGCTCAAACTCCTGCCTTTTTGTCAATGCCACTGTCTCCAACCCATATAACATAGCTGGTCTCACTACCCTCTTGTAGACCTTCCCTTTCACTCTTACAGGTACTCGTCTGTCACAAATCACTCCTGACACTCTTCTCCACCCACTCCATCCTGCCTGTACTCTCTTCTTCACATCTCTTCCACACTCACCATTACTCTGAACTATTGACCCCAAGTATTTAAACTCATCCACCTTCGCCACCTCTACTCCTTGCATCCTCACCATTCCTGTATCCTTCCTCTCATTCACACACATATATTCTATCTTAGTCCTGCTGACCTTCATTCCTCTCCTCTCTAGAGCATATCTCCATCTCTCTAGCGTCTCCTCCACCTGTTCCCCATTCTCACTACAGATCACAATGTCATCTGCAAACATCATTGTCCATGGGGACTCCTGTCTGATCTCGTCTGTCAACCTGTCCATCACCATTGCAAATAAGAAAGGGCTCAGAGCTGATCCTTGATGTAACCCCACCTCCACCTTAAACGCATCCGTCACTCCTACCGCAGACCTCACCGCTGTCACACTACCCTTGTACATATCCTGTATCACTCTTACATACTTTTCTGACACTCCTGACTTCCTCATACAATACCACAACTCCTCTCTAGGCACCCTGTCATATGCTTTCTCCAAGTCTACAAAAACACAATGCAACTCCTTCTGACATTCTCTGTACTACTCCATCAACATTCTCAGAGCAAACATCGCATCTGTAGTGCTCTTTCCCGGCATGAAACCATACTGCTGTTCACTAATCATCACATCCCTTCATAACCTAGCTTCCACTACACTTTCCCATAACTTCATGCTGTGACTGATCAGTTTAATCCCTCTGTAGTTACTACAGCTCTGCGCATCACCCTTATTCTTAAAAATCGGTACCAAAACACTTTTTCTCCATTCCTCAGGCATCCTCTCACTTTCCAAGATTTCGTTAAACAATCTGGTTAAAAACTCCACTGCCATTTCACCTAAACACCTCCATGCTTCCACAAGTATGTCATCTGGGCCAACAGCCTTTCCATTCTTCATTCTCTTCATAGCTATCCTTACTTCCTCCTTGCTAATCCATTGTACTTCATGATTCACTATCCCTACATCATCCAACCTTCTCTCCCTCTCATTCTCTTCATTCATCAACCCCTCAAAGTACTCTTTCCATCGCCTCAACACACTCTCCTCGCTTGTGAGTATGTTTCCCTCATTATCCTTTATCACCTTTACCTGCTGCACATCTTTCCTAGCTCGGTCCCTCTGTCTAGCCAATCGGTACAGGTCCTTTTCTCCCTCCTTAGTGTCCAACCTTTCATACAACTCTTCATATGCCTTATCCTTAGCCTTCGCCACCTCTCTCTTTGCCATGCACCTCATCTCCTTATACTCCTGTCTACTTTCTTCATCTCTCTGACAATCCCACTTCTTCTTTGCCAACCTCTTTGCCTGTATACTCTTCTGTACTTCCTCATTCCACCACCATGTCTTCTTGTCGTCCTTCCTCTGTCCCGATGTGATACCAAGCACCTTTCTAGCCGTCTCCCTTAATAGCTCTGCTGTAGTTACCCAGCTATTTGGTAACTCTTCACTGCCACCCAGTGCCTGTCTTAACTCATCCCTGAACTCCACCTCACAATTACCCTTTTCAGTTTCCACCATTTGATCCTTGGTGCTGCCCTCACATTCCTCCTCCTCCTCTTTTTGATCACCAACGTCATCCTACAAACTACCATCCTATGCTGCCTAACGACACTTTCTCCGGCCACCACTTTACAGTCTCCAATCTCTTTCAAACTGGCTCTCCTACATAAGATATAATCCACCTGTCTGCATCTTCCTCCACTCTTGTATGTCACCCTATGCTCCTCCCTCTTGTTAAAATATGTATTCACCACAGCCATATCCATCCTTTTCGCAAAATCCACTACCATCTGACCTTCTGCATTCCTTTGTTTAACACCATACCTACCCATCACTTCCTCATCCCCACTGTTCCCTTCACCAACATTCCCATTTAAATCTGCTCCAATCACCACTCTCTCACCCTTGGGTACAGTCATCACTACTTCATCCAATTCACTCCAAAATTTTTCTTTCTCATCCATTGCACACCCAACTTGTGGAGCATATGCACTAACAACATTAATCATTACACCATCAATTTCCAGCTACATAAACATCACTCTATCCGACACCCTTTTCACCTCCAAAACACTCTTCGCATACTGTTCCTTCAGAATAACTCCTACGCCATTTCTACTCCCATCCACACCATGATAAAACAATTTGAACCCACCTCCGATACACCTAGCCTTACTCTCCTTCCATCTAGTCTCTTGCACACACAATATACCAACCTTCCTTCTGTCCATCACATCAGCTAGCTCTCTCCCTATGCCAGTCATACTGCCAACATTCAAAGTTCCGACCCTCACTACCACAGTCCTAGCCTTTCTCCTCTCTTCCTGCCTTCAGCCATGCCTTCCGCCTCTTCTCCTCCTTCGGCCAACAGTAGCCCAATTTCCACCAGCACCCTGTTGGCTAACAGTACTGGTGGCGGTCGTTGTCAACCTGGGCCTCAACCGATTCAGTATGGAAATATTAACTGGTGACTGCATGAAAAGATTTGGCGATGTTTTACGCCGGATGCCCTTCCTGATGCAACCCTCCCCATTTATCCGGGCTTGGGACCGGCACAAAGAAATGCACTGGCTTTTGCATCCCTTCACAAATATGTATAGGTGTCCTAAATGTCTCCTACCCCTCTCTTGATGGCACTATTACATAACATATGTACCAGAGGCACTTCCTCAGCTTGACTGTTATAGGTACCCTCACCCTGGCTATGTTGTGATAACAGAGCTGACACTGCCCCTCACTGACATATACAGCTTGCTGTCCCCCAATGTGTTCACAATCCCTAGTATGACCCCTGGCAGAATGCAGCAGCTGCAGCCTGCAACATATGCATCAGTATGTTCAGCTACCTGCTACAGACCTACCATACCTCTCAAACCACACAACACACATACATAAAGGGTTGGGGGGAATGGGCAAGTGACAGGGACATGTGTCACAGTCTTCCCCTACAAACATACACAGCTGACAGACCAACAGCTACTGCAGGAGCATGCATATTCTGCTGCAAATTATGTATGACACTCAGATCTGTCTGTCTCCTTACTGACCTCAGCCCACATTGTTAAATAGTAAACTGCCACTTAATCAGAAAGTCTGTTGACAATGGCCAAACATAGCATGCAAAACTGTGGACATACCACATAAATCCAAAAAGTGGACAGTATTTCTGCCTACCCTCTGTGATGCTGTAGTCCCCACACCTCGATAATGTCCTTCTCACAGGCCAGAAAAAGGGCCAAGGCCTACATGAAGGCCTTAAATTTAGCACTGCGTTGCCATGCCATTGTCTAATGAAAAAGCAACCCAGCTCTTCTGGATGCAATTAGTTAAGTGTGAGCCACAGACTGGTGCACAGGCAATCACTTGTTTATGAGCATTGCCTACAAAAGGCAAGTTGCAGCCTATGGTACATAGGTCTGTGACTTTCTTTATGAATACAGACTGCACTAACCTAGCATTATACCACAGGATTTCTGCACATAAAGGAGTACAGCACTATTATGTAATAAAATTCTCCATGTCATGGGACACAGATGGGGGGATGCAGTCATGGGAAATAGGATTACAACACTAGGCCTGTAGTACATATCTTGGAATGACATGTTGCTGTTAGTCAGCTGTCAATCACCTACAGGCTTCCCATTTGGCACTGTATGCTGTGATATAGATCACATGTTGTAGGTCTAGGCAGTCTGCTATAAAAGGGGGCACTGCTATGGTGGAAACAGGTGTACTGTGTTTTAGGTGATGGTCTATCATGTCTCTTATCTCACAGGTGTGTAGTACTGGCAACATTAACTAGACATAGCTGCACTGCATGTTGTTGGGGGCCTGTCTTGTCTGTTTCTGCTTGTGTGTTGTGCACGAGATCAGTAATAAGGTGTGGTATGTAGAATGTATTTGTGGCACCTCACTACCATGTTTGTGTGTGTGTGTGTGTGTTTGTGTGGATCAGCAGACATAATAGTGCAGTAATTAATGTAGTCCCATTGTCTTCATCCTCACAGGTGACTGTGGGGTTGGAGTTTGTCTCCCTCAGAACCTGATGTCAGTGTCTCACTAGAATCTGATGATGATGGTGGCACAGGTGGGGTTGTTTTTTAAATTTCTTTCACTGCTAAGCACTGGGGCCTGGCGCGCAAACTCGCAGCGCTAGTATAAACAGTGCTTAGCAGTTTGGACACTCCCTCATGCACTGGCATGCTCAGCTTTTCACGCTGGGCTAAACACAGCTCAGCAGAATCAGACAACCCCCCCCCACTTAGCTGTGCTTAGGTGAGCGCAAACAAGCACCACTGAGCTCAAATCTGCTTAAACATAGTATGACACACCCACAGCTATGTGTTCTACTACTACCTACACAGTTCTAGCCCTACCACCGGTTGTATCTGCAGACACAGTGTCCCTTTTTGCTATTCACTAACCCCAGCTCATTTGCATACACCTACTTGAATATACCCTTGATACTTCACTACTCCAGGGCCTGCTTCCTTACCAACCACTGAAACCTACCATTGTACACTCTGCACGCAGAGCACTATAATGCATTATTTTTGCAAATGTCTTATTTTCGGTTTTTCAACATTTTAATTATTTTTTATTTTGCATAATGGCATGTTTGTGTGTTGCTGCGTGCTACACAACCTTAATACGTGTATTAAAAAAATAATAATATTTTTTATTGGTGTGCATTGCTTTTTGAACTCACTGGCCATAGTTTTGGCCATTTGCGTGCCTACAGTGCAATATCCAAGCTTCTTTTTGGGCTTTTAGAGCCCCTGTTTAAAATTTACATTTCGGTATATGTTTTTTTTCCATGTACATTTCTGACACCAACACAGCACCTACACGGGTGTCTTTCTGCTTACTGCATCACACATCACTCTCATTTGCATGGACTTTGCCAGCTTATGAGGTAATTTGCATTCCATGGACACTTCCATGTTCGCATACTCATGCACACCCCTCTGCTGTGTTTATTGGATTACTTGCCAGTTGTTTTCCATGTTGGGACCGAGCCACTATGCCTTCATGGAAAATTTCTCTATGTAGGCTTTATTAAATTACCCCCTTTTGTCTCTGTAAAACTGAAATAATTTGCATTACAAACATTTGTAAACTGTTCTATGTTTCAGATAAATTATATTGTATTTATTGTCAAATGTACTATTTCATGTTCCTATTTATGTATCTGTGGAGCTTTTCTGTGCAGGTCTTTGCTGAAAATGGGTATGTTTGCCCAGTCAGTCTTTCACAGTAAACAAACGCCAATAACTAAGTAATAAATAAACATAAAACAAGGACTAGAACCCAGGATTGTAGGATACAAGTTTTGATATACTTAATTTTTTGGGGATTTGTAAACTGTTTGTTTTCAAACTTTTGGCAAATCATCTATTTTTCTGATTTCTTAAGGCTTATTGCTGTTTTTGTTTATATGAATATGAAAAAATACACAAAGCAGGTACACAATGAATACAAGACTGTCATTCAGAGGATAAGCCAGACAGAAATGAAGATATCGTTAAGAACTCTGTGTCCATAAATGCCCATTATAAAATCAGATTATTCAATGTCCAGCTGTCAAACAGGGGAAAGAGGTACCGTGAGAAGACACATTCATAATTACATCCAAGTGGATAAACTAGTAGGAAAAAACACTCAACATGCATTCATGGTTAAATGAGTAGGTCAATATTAAGGGTTTAAACTTTTCTTGGCAAGCTGAAGGAATTTTAATAAAAAGTTTAAGACATGAAGGAAGATTTTATGAAAGAATACTATTTTTGAAGTGATACAACTTCTCTCTTATTCATGTTTGGCAATAAAAATTTCACCAAAGCAGAAATTAAATCACAGTACTAAGTAAGGACAACTATTTCTGACAGATTTAAATGTTTCCCTCAGGATGTATTAATCACATAATTGCAGGCTGTCTTATAACTTTGCCTACTGATCAGCACTTTGCTTCCTGTACTTCTGATGTATTTTATTACTGTTTTACTCGTCTGGTTACTAAACAACTACAACAGTGATCAGTGGTGCTGCTGCCTCTCAGCTTACTGGCCCAGTGCTCAGTCCTGCCCTCTGAATGTTAATTAGGAAATTTTGATGTTCTCATATTGCTGACTTTGCTTTTTTTCTAAATACTCATTTTTTTCCATCAAGTAAAATATACTACTTAACTTGAATGGCTGCCAAACATTAATCAGTCAGTAAAGAAAATTAAAAGAATAGAGCCTATATTAATGTATTATGGATCTTTTCTAACCAGGTCCAGCCAGTTAAGTAGTCTTTGACCTAGTGGAATTAACCCAAGTGTTAAAATCAATTAAGTAAATAAATGAATAAACTAACTTTGAGAGATCTTAAGTCCCAAAAGTACCAAACAAACAACTACATGATAAAATACAATGACAGAAAACACATACCAATCTGTAGGATATTAAATAATTTCAACAAGCACACGACCAGAGATATCACCAGGAACTGGATAATTTGTAGAAAACTCGGCTTTAATTTAATTTAACTTCACAAATAAAATGTGCACAAAGGATGGTTTAAAATCACAATACAGTCAAGCGCTTTCGCCCGGGCTCTCCCAGGCTTTATCAAGACCTTGCAAAGCTATAAATAAATTGAACTGTTTTACTTTGGTGGCAGTAAAATCCATTTTAGCAGGAGCCTTGGCAAATTTTGAAAAGATACGGAGGGCAGCTCAGATTCAAAGCAATACAAACCCTAATAATATTAAACCCAAGAAACCAATGATTTATGTTTTACCGAAGCAATTTGGACTTGATCAGTTGAATCACTTATACTATGCTACGAGTCCCAAGGTATCATTTGATATATTGGCATGGCTCTGTAACAAAGAGTTTTATCTTGGCAATAACAGTTATAAGCACAAACTACAGAGATGCTAACTTTCATTTATAGTAGCTACAATGTGTTATGTGTACTTTGATTTAACATTGTGTGTAAAGTTCTACGATACAGTCTTGTCAAAGGCATATTACTTCACTAATCATTTACTTAAGGTCTCTTGTAATTACCTTGTGATTTGATCCATCTTTCACAGCTATTTGTTTGGTGCTCTGATGGTACTTAATACCTGCTGACATGGACTTATATTGTTTGTTCTTGTTATAAGACTGCTGAGATTGACGTCATGGTGATTATTTTTAAAAGGAAGTGATGTACTTATTCCACATACCAGGATTTGCTGCAGCCATCTCAGATACTACACATATTTCCTTTTCTGAATTTAGCATAACCTCTTCAGGCACCACAATCTCACTTGAGGACATTATTTTATCATTTTATTTTGGAATGTTTCTATAGAGGACATTATTTTATAATGTTATTTTGGTATGTCCATCATCATCTTTAATAAAAATATGTTGTTTTCTTCCTTTTTTGTCTCTCACCCTTCTCTTGGTAGCAGCACTTAAATGTATCTAATGTATAAGTCACATACCTCACAATCTGATACCAGTATGTTATATACCCTCTTCTACTGTGTACCAACTCCAAATACTTTAGAATGTGCTAAATCAAATAATTTACACAAATAAATAGTTCACAGAAATTGTGCAATCTGCATCCAGTTTTAACTGTGCTGACATAGTGAAGGGGCAGTATGCAGCATACATATTGGAAAACCTTAATGAAGCCTGACAGTACATGAAAACTGACATAGTGGACATGATGTGGGTGGAAGGATGGGGGAGAGCTGTCATGCCACAATGTGATTGACATGGCATTGCCTTCCACCAGACCTCCATATGTTATCCCGGCCACCTCCCTCCCTCTCTGATCTCAAATTTTGATGAAGTTTCAGCAGCCATCTGCATAAATTGTTTGCCAAGACAGTTTTGCATGCATATGTAAGTGGCAAGTGATGTCAAATTCGTGAATCATGTGATTCCTCAACATTGGTAGTATTACATACCCCCTTTGCTAATGTTCTCTGGTTTACAGGATGCATGTAGAACATATTGTTTTCTTGAGTTTTAAAGATACACAATATGTCAGTAGACTATAGAAAGCTGTTTTATTTCATCTACTAAGCTCAGGCCTACTTGTGCTATGCAAAACAGTTTAACAAAACCTGGTCTCTGAGTTTGACTTATAATATACAGACTGAGATCTCACAAAAATCAGAAATATGGCACCTGGTGAATGATCTATATAACATTTATGTTCTAAATATATAGAAAACTCTTAAAAGAAATTTTAAGATGACATAAGGAAAACTGAAATATTTATGTAAAAAAAATAAAAATAAATAAATATTATTGTACCATCTGGATTAAGGGACTAATTGTTTATGTTTTAAGGGGGCTTTTGTTCTAATCCAGGTTGTGTATCATGTTTTTAAATATGTTTTGGAAACAAATTGTTACAGTATCTCACAATACCTTCATATGAGGCCCAAGTAAAGTTTTAAGATGTTGAACAAATTCACTTCATTAGCATTCATCAGTACCCTTTTTCTCAGGGTACTACATTTCTTGAAGTTACAGTTTACCTGACAGCAATAGGAACATTGAGGTAATGCAATAACTGCCTCTTGCTCACTGACAACTATTTATTTCTTCCTATAAGTGATAACATGTGTAACAGGTGCATGTAAATAGATGTGAAATTGGTATTCACTGGTGTCCTGCCATCACCAAGAATGATGTCACAATCTAAACAAAAAATAACAGACTTCAGTTATTGGTTTAGCTGTTGGTATTATTGTAACAGGATCCAGTATATATCAAATTGGAAGGAGATGATTGACAATGATGGCTGCTTTGCTACTGATGGCCTGCTCCTCTTTCCTCATGGCTTCCATATATTAGCTAGGACATTTTTCCCCATAATGTCTTTATTAGGTAAAGACTTTCTTCTCAAATTATTAGCATAGTTAATTGAAAAACTATATAAAGGTAGCACTGCTCAATGCTAGAATCCTAAACAAGAAGTTGCACTCCTTGTAGGCATCCTTAACTCTTGAAAAAAAATAATATATATATATATATATATATATATATATATATATATATATATATATATGTGTGTGTGTGTGTGTAGTTACTGAAACATTGTTTCAGGACAGTGATAGAATTCTCAGAGTGCATGGTTGCAGTCATTTCTCTCAACCTCTGAGCACAAAAAATCTGGGAAAAGCAAAAATTATGGGGTGACAAATGCCCAGAAATAGGGTCAGGTTTTAAATATTGCTCTTATAAACATAGAAAGTTGCTAGAATAACAGGATTTGTATAGCATGCATTTTTGGAAGAATACAGAAAATGATGGTGGTATTAGAGAGGGTGTATCTGTATTCATAACTGGAGAGGATGTGTCTGTATTCCTAAAAATCCATCTTACCTCCGGACTCTTAAGTCAGGGCAACAATCTTAAACTTCTCCATATCCTTTTCACAGTAAATAAAATGCTGTACCATATCATAGCCAACTACCATACTCCCTCCATGTCACCTAATGCCCATGAGGCATATCTAAACAGAGCCCTGTCTGTCGAACCTAATGCTATTCTCTTGGGTGACTTCAACTATCCTTCTATTAACTGGAGAAATTACATATCCTCAAAATAAATATGCACAAAGATTCCTGGAATTCAATAAAGCTAGTTCAAAATAGTGGACCTGGTTCTCACTAGTTTTGTCACTCTAGGCTCACCCTTTCAATTATCATGTCACTGGAAAAATCTGACTACCATTCAGCAGCAAGCACTATGATGCTAAAATCTGACTTAACCACAAGACCCTTCTAATCTGGCTAACCTAATCCAGCTAATACTTGACCTGATAACATTTAAGCACCCTCCTAACTCTGATGACCCCACCTTGCATGCTACCACATTTATATACAAGTTCTGTGCTTGCATCAAGGCATGATTTAAGCCTTCTGTCCCGATAAGATATAAAGACAATGGTAAATTTATGAATAAACCCGTATGGTGGAAACTCAATAAAAGCCAACTATAGAATAAGAGAATGAAACTCATTACCTGTAAGACAAACTCTATATGCCATCATCTAGAGGTGAATTCAACCAGATCGACAAAGAACTGAGAAAAAATTCAAATTTTCCAAAAGAAGTATGAGTTAAGAATTGTTACTTCTGCTAAGGACAACTACAAAGCCTTCTTCAGCCATGTCAGATACCTTAGATGTAATGCCCAGCAATGCTCAGAGCTAATACATAACAACATTTACTCATCTCCTGAAAACATAGCCAGTCTAATAGTGGAGAAATTCAGCTTTAAGTTTACTCTCCTAGCTTTCGCCAATTTACTTGCACACCTACACCACCTCCTCTGATCACCTCTGAGCAGGCCTTGGGTGCTCTCTTCAAGATCAAAAATACTAGCTCCAAGGGTTCTGATAATGTGTCTGGCTGTGCTCTTCTCAGCAGCAGATATTGTCTGGTAGACGTACTGCTAAGCATGTTCAAATTCAGTCTCTTCTTTGGATTTGTGCCAGAGGAATGGAGAAGTGCAATAGTCATTACATCCCACAAGGGGGAGATCCACTACACATCTGGGAAATTACAGACCAATAAGCCTCAGCAGCCTAAGCAATGTAATGCATCATTACATAATTTATTCACAAGGACATAGCAGCCTATAAGCTGTGGTCCAAAGACAGTTTGAGTTTGTTAAAAGCAGACCTACCTCCTGAACCTAGTGGGCTTTTTTGAACATGTCAGTGATGCATTAGATTCAGGAAAATCAATTCACATAGCCTACCTGGTCCTGGCCAAGCGCTTTGAATCCATTCCACTTTCTGACATTACTGACAAACTAGTCCTTCTAAATGTAAAACCATATGTTACCTGCTGGATAACAAACTGGCTAACTGACAGAACCCAGTCTATTAGTGTGGAAGGCACACTCTCTTTGAAAAGAGTAGTTACCAGAAATGTTCCCTCTGGGTCAATCCTAGAACCACTTCTCTTTGTTATTCATTTCTTTGATGTCAATACTGAAATCAAGGGCATAGCTTCCCATATGACTTTCAGAGAATTTCTTCAGGAGGGACCAACGCACACCAAGAGTTGTGCCTGGACCATGACTTAAAACTAAATGCCAAGAAAATGCAGAGTTGTGACCTTAGGCAAAATTGGGCACCTCTGCACCTACCATATACATAACATGGCTTTGAAAGTTGACTCTCTCATTAGGGACTTGGGCACTTTCACTGACAACAACCTATCCTTTGATTAATGTGTATCCCACTATTGTTGGGGAATCTATTTACTTTGCCAATATTCACCAGAGGTATTTCTTCCAGATCTCTGGAAGCTATCATTCCACTCTACTCCTCCCCATCAGGCCCATAATAGAGTATAATGTCCTCTTTGTTATGTACCTGTCTAAACATATGACTTAGCTTGAGGGACCACAGCATTTTCTCAATAAGGCAATTAAGGCATGACTTTCTTGAGCTGCCTAGACCATTTTAAAGTGGTTTCTATTTTTTTGTATCCTACAGATTCTTTAAAGGTGACCTCTGCCTTGCCAAAAAAGCCTCAATTGATTCAGTCCTATGAAACCAAACAAATAATACCTATACAATCCACTGAAGAGATCTTAACTTCCGCCAAAATATCCCACAGAATCCCCCTTTTATGGAACAGACATCCTTTGGATGTAAAACAAGGTAGCTCCCTAAACCTCATTTAAGAGTAACGTAGACAAATGGAAGGTTATTCTATATATACCTTGGGTCTGGCCCGTCAAGCTCTCATTGAAAGGGGGTCATAACTAGGTATAACTTAGTTATGACAATGGGTTACTACAGTATGTAGTATTGTGGAAAGGCTACTTCTGGTCCTCTGGATTAACAGCCTAGAATTGACCTATGAACTTTTGAACATATTTTTTTCTATAGTATATTTAATATGAACAATACTATTGACATAGAAAAACTTTAAAGAAACAAAACCACTTGTTGCTTCATATGACTTTCTTATTTAAATCTTAGCATTTCTCATGGAGAAAATTTGAGCACAGGTATTTTTTAAATCATTACGCTCAGGATAACAGAAATTATCCACACCCATCATGAACTGCCGCTAAGTAGTAAAACTGCTTTACTGACAAAGTACTATCAATGCATAATACATTTTAAATGCACACAGTCTGTCACTAACTGATCTTTACAAAGGAAAAAAATAACAAGGCAGTTGAAGAATACCCTTACAAAATGGGTGGTGAGATTAACCGGTGAGTCACACAACATTTACAAATGTGCTGAAGGATAATTTAACAGTGAAAAGAATGAGCTATACTATATCACTGCCATTGATTGCATTTCTGAGTGCTAATCCTTAATGTACTGAAATTTAGTCATGCAGCTTTTATAAATTTATCAGTAAGCTTTTATTCTGACAGGAATTCTTTGGGTCAATAAAACATTACAAATATCTGAATAACTGTCAGATTAGAATTACCATCACAATAAAACATCTACTTGCCTTTAGGAAATAGTAAACTTATTTGGTATTACTAAATTTAAGTCCCTTCTTGTACAACCTAGGCTTGCCATACAACACTTTTAAAAGCAATGGATACATGGTTTGGCATCGTACTGAATAAGCAGATTTATGTTTTAAATTCTACTATAAAGAAATAATATTTCATTTTGTATGTTATATTAATTATGATATTAAAGGGGTGAATATATTGCCAAATGCATTTTTGGGAAAGAAAGCTAAATATTCATATATTTACATTAAATAACACTTTTGTAGATTTGAATCCTGTAAACTGGTGTATGTCGTAGTAAAAAACACTATGCAGAGGATATAGTGCAGAAGTAATTTAAGATTCCTGTTCTGGAAGTGGTATTTATTATTTGTTTAGGTGGTGAGCATGACAAAAGCTTTTAACCAACCAGTCTGAATGTAACAGCAAGCATGATGTCTACAAAACTTCTGTATTGATTGAAATGTTTTTATTAAAGCATAGGCTCTTTGAATGAAGACGTAAATCTGCTCTTGCCATATGTTTCTATTCACTAATTCTTAATCTTGAAAGGATGGTTTATGGTACAAAGAGTGGATGAAAACATCCCCCATTTTAGTTATTCCTTCAGTATTGTGGTATATTTTTGGTGATTGATGTTGGAATATGCCTGAAAGCATTTTTAAGGCAGCATTATCTTTTTTGTCATTACAAAGTAGTGTTCATGTAGGTTACCTTACAAGTGGTCGATGTGTAACTGGTTGTCTACCATCTCACTGATTCCATGTCCCTGAGTTTACCTTTTCTGATCATATTTCCTGCTTAGTGAAGTATTTACAAATCACAGGTTATGTAGCAGCTGCATTCACCACTGCAGGAATTTGTTGTATTCTCCAAGGTTATGAAACCAAGGGGTAAATATACATAAATAAGGGTGTGTGAAGGGCCATGTCTCCCACACGGGGGTGCAACAAAACATACCTCCTGCTAAACACTCAGCACTTCCTTTATGAGTTTGGTGGTTTGGGGATGAGGTTTTTAATCCTTTTGAACTTTCACTGTGAGTCCCATGGCTGAGGTGTTTACAAGTCATTGTAAAACTGATTCAAGAAGCTATGGGATGTTAAGACATAATTTAAAGTAAGCTACACAAGGAAAAAATAATGCAGCATAAAGGGGTAAAGCTCTCACTATGATTCAGATGATTCAGACAACCTGAGATCGATTAGTGGCTCAGGATTTGGAAGGGTGAAGAAGGGGAGTATGGAATAGCTCATCTGTTTGGGGAGTGGGAGGTGACGGTCTTAGCCGGCTAATTAATCCAGTGCATATAGAGACCTCAGATTCTTAAGGGCTGTAGACCATGGGATGTGGACTTGGTGCTCCCAAACCAGTGATGGTAGCTCTCAGGGGGCAAGTATGTGGGAACATTTACACATTATGGCAAACATGTTGTACATAACAACATATTTCTGGGTGCTCATGTCATCCATCTGGGGTGTGGATAGGTTCATGCAAAATGGGAAACCCAGTGGCTGAATGCATGATGGTTTTATAATTAATTCTCACCCAAGAGGTTAAGAGGGCAGATCAGTGGTGAAGCTTGCTGGTCATCAGACAGCAGGGAGAAAAAATACACAAGTGAAAAATAAACAAACTTCTGAGACAAGAAGAGTAAATATATTAAATTATTTTGTGATAAGGTATGCAATGACATACCGGGGATTGTCAGATGCAACTCTGATGGACCTCGTGCATATCTGCAAAACAAACACCACCAAAATTACCTGTTCTAAAGACTTAAACCTTGCCTGTGATATAAATAAGACCTGCTGGAGAGACAGGTATGTATAGCAGAGATTACCCCATCTCTAGAACAGGCTATCTTTCCATCTATGTGAAGTAGAGTTCCTCCCTACCCCAATTCAAATGCAACATGCATAATTGGATGGGGAACAGGAAATTCATCCCTGGTTTGGCACCGGTGTCTCTAATGAACACAGACAACCTGTAAATGTTTCATCTCCCAAGCCCCTGCTTACATGTATCAAGAGTATCAGAACTTCTCAGAGATTTGGAATGCATGGCTAGGCTTAAAAAGGCCCTTGTGGTTGTTAGCCTAGTAAACACCTATGAACCTATAATCCTATGACCTGTATGTAGAATGGTGAACATGGGATTTTATTCTACCATGGTAAAAATAAACCAAATTTAAAAATTTACTTCCCAGTTGAGATGGCTTTCACTGATAGGTTCATAGGATGTTACTAGGCTATTGACCTAAGGGTCTTTGCTAACCTAGCCATTAAATCCCAATATAATACTAGATGAGCGATATTGACTATGCCCAAGGGCAATCCTCAGCAGAAATTTACAGTTTCCTATCCAGTTGTCTAGGTCGCACTTCAACAGGGTCATGGAGGTGCTCTGCTTGATATGGAATGGAAGCCTATTCCAGAGGAGTGGAAACCTCTGAGAGATGTGTCTGTCTTTCCAGCAGGTCCTGTTTATGTCACAGGCTAGATTGAGGTCTCTGGAATGGGTGACTGTAGTCCCATTTGACTTACGGATGTGCAGCAATTCCATTAGATTTGGGTCAGGGATAGCCCTGTAAATCAGACATAAGTCACCTCTAAGCAGTCTATGCAGTACTGAGTACAGTGACAGTGACTTTAGTCTGTCCGTATAAGACATGCGCTGGAGACTCTGAATTTTCTTAATTATAAATTTCTGAGGTCTCTCAAGTTGCTGCAGGTGTCTGGTACAGTACATACCAAAAGGAGAATTATATGCAAAAATAGGTCTGATTAGGGACAAGTAAAAGGGAGTTATAACCTCTTTTGCTCTTGAGGCGATGCCTTTGCTAATCAGATGAGTGATGTACAATGCCTTCCTCACCATAGTAGACACATGGTGGTCAAAGTTGAGGTCACAGTCAACTTGTGTTCCCAGGTCTCTCACTACTGAATTGGTACTTAGGGTATTATTTTTTATTTTATAATCAGCAGGGACATTGTTTTTACCAAAGTGAATCATGATGCATTTTTAGCATTCAGTTTAAGATCATGGCTTTGGTACCAATCACTGGTCTGTGTAAGCCCCTTTTGAAGTACACTGACATCACTAGGGGATTCAATAATAGCACCTAATTTGCAGTTACCTACAAATTTGGTTAGACAAGATCCTTCCATTTTGGCCTGGACTTCTGAGAAGTATATGCCAAACAAGAAAGGGTCCAGCACTGACCCTTGTGGGACCCCACTGGTGACAGGTCTGTTGGTAGAGGTAAAGTTTCCCACTTCGACTAAATGTTGTCAACTTGTGAGGCAGTTTGCTACCCACCTGACAACATAGGGGTTGATATTCAACTGGGTTAGTTTGTCAATGATGCTCAAATGTGGGATAGTGTCGAAGGACTTGGCCAAGTCAAGATAGGCTGCATGCACAGCTTTGCCCTCACCTATGGCTCTGGTCATGTTCTCGAAGAAGTCCACCAAGTTTAGCAGACATGACCTGCCCTTGACAAAACTGAACCTGTGCTGATCTAGGGTTTGGAGGTCACCTATATCCTTATTTATGAGGTCCATGATGATTTGTTCCATTGTCTTACAGATGAAGCTTGTTAAACTTTTTGGTCTATAGTTACCTGGCTCTGTTGCTGAGCCGTTCTTGTGTAGGGGGATAACAGTCACTGTATTCCATTCAGTGGGGACAAAGCCAGTACTCAGGCTGTGGTTGAACAGAGTGCCTAATGGAGTAGCTAGCTCTTGTTTTAGATCATTAAGAACACAGCCCGGAATGCCATCTGGTCCCATGGGGGCTGTGTTCTTAGCCTTGGAGAGAGCATTGATGACTTGCCCTTTGGAGATGCAGGGAGGAGGAGATGATGAAGACATGATTTGTGGTATGCTTTGGGGGATGGGGGTGAAATTTTTGCCAAGCCTGTCTGCTAGCAAGTTTGCAATTTCCACAGAGTCAATGTGTGTGGTGTCATCCACAATTAGTTCAGCACACATCTGAGTACTACCTTTTAGGTTGCGGATGTAACTGAAGAAAGTGTTATGGTTATCCTTGTCTGTGGTTGCTAAATTTTTTTCATAGTTGCTCTTTGAAGATTTTATAAGTTGTCTTATTTGCTTGTTTAGGCTGAAGAGGGTGCTCTTCCAATTCTGGGATCTCAGTTTTGTATTTTTAGACAGCAGCTTCTTTAATTTCTTGTATCATTTATTAATGCTAGACATCTATCAGGATGGTTTGTTTGTTTTTCTTGAGGATCTTACTTTAATCCAATCCGGCACAGCTGTGCCTATACATTTGTGTAGATGTTTGTACAGGACATACCTTAATATAACTGTCAATGCCATCTGTGGAAACTGGAGCTTGGAAGTTGATTATACCTTCCCTTAGGAGGGTATAGTTAGCTTTGATGAAGTTTTTAGCCTAACTTCTCCTTTGGAGAGTGCTAGTGCTATTGCTACTTCAAAAATGACTGATTTATGGTCAGACTGAACCAGTACGGGACCTACACTTGAGGTGTTGCATTAGTCACTCATATTGGTGAGGACCAGGTCTAGAATATTGGAGCCTCTTGTTCAAGGCATTTGAGTTAACAAAGTCCAGGAACTTTTGTGCGAGTGGGTTTGGGCTTGTATAAGTTTCCCAATTAATGGAAGGATAGTTGAAGTCACAAATGACTAGGGTGTTAGGTTGTACCTTAATTGTCTCAAGTAGGTCTAAATAAGTCATGTGGGCATCTTGGTTCATGGAAGGGGACCTGTAACTGATGATGACCTGAAGGAGGGGTCTTACCCACAGTAATGTGGACTTGGAGTAGATCCATAGAGTTCTTTTTGTCTAACCAGTCTAGAGGTGTAATTATTTTTAATGAAGATAGATACTCCAACTCCTTTGGTTCTCACACCTTCAATTTGTGGTCTGAAAGTGTAGAGGACATTGTAGCTTTGCAAGGCTGAGGTACCTTCTGTGGTCTTGATCCATGTTTCTGTGACTACACAGATGTCAACATCTTCCAGGAAGAAGAGTGCTTCCAGAGAGTGCAGTTTCTGATTTAAACTCCTAGTGTTTAGCAGCATGACCCTTAGTTTCATTGTGTTTGATATGATATTTTCACATCGGGAATTTTATTGTTGTGACCTTGCCTAAAAAAGGCATTATGGGAAAGGCAAGTGCCTTAGCCAGCAACTGAAAGGTGAAGACCATCTCTGGCAAAGCAGCATGGTCTATCCAGTATGTCGTCCCAGACTGACAGCAACCTGATCCCCTTAGAATGATACCAGAAACTAAGTCAATTATTGAACTCAGTCATTTTCCTTTTATATTGGGGTATCATCCTAGGTGAGGTTAAAATGCTGCTCAAAGCTAGGGACATACCCACCTGGGACACACATTCAGAGAGCTTGATCATGTCTTTCCTCATATAATCCAAAGAGGTACATCTGAAGTTGCTCACACCAGCATGAACTATGATGGAGTCATAATGGTATTTTTTTATTGAGAGACTTGAGTGCATGTGTCACCTGGTGAATCCTTGTACCAGACAGGCAGCTGACCATAACCTTCTCCTTGTTGAACCTGGTGAGTGGGTCATCTGTATGTCTCTCTGTAGAGTCACCTACAACTAAAACATTTGGAATAGTTGTGAATTGCCTTAAGGGCTCATTTGGTGAGACACAGGTGCTAGTGTTTTTATGTGAATTGAGTGCTTTGGCTATTGTGTTAGGAGTAGCATGTTTGTGCTTTGGAGGTCTCTAGTGTTTAGGTAGGTCTCTGGAGAGTACCTCTTCATATGAAGGTTTATGTGTTGGGTGCATATTATGAATAGGAGTTGTGGTGTGTGAGCTGACAACTGTTTAATGTTGCTGTTCTGGGCAGCGTGGGAGAGCAGTGATTCCATGTTCTTAGTGTAGCAGCATCTCTCGCAAATTGTACTTTAGTGATTTAGGAGTAAGGGGTTGTCAGTGTACATGAAGCAGTTGCTACACTGCCTCAAAAAACATGTCCACCAGGCTGACAGGAGAAACAGAGGGAAAGTGAAAGTCCATAATGCAAGGTTTGAACCTGGTATCTCAGCAGATAAGGAGAAAAATATGGGGTTATCAGGCAGGGAGCTATTTTAGGGTGACTAACCTATGGTGTGTACAGTAGGTGGCTTATAAAGAGAGGATCTATAGGGTCTGATATTGATAGGTAATAGGTAAAATATCTGCTGGGAGGTTCACTGAATAGCTGAGAGCTATTCATAGGTTCATAGGTTGATATTGGCTATCGGCCCTAGGACCTATACAAGCCTAGCCATAACAATTCCCTGAATATTTCTTCCCTCAATATTTACTTCCCTGGACCCTGTTTAGCAGGGCGACTGACGTGATCCTCGGGGTGAATCTCCTATCTCCCATCCAATCATCAAGGTTTCTTTTGAAGAAGGCCAAGGAGGCACTCTGCTTGACATGTATGGGCAGTCTATTCCAGAGTATGGGGAGTCTCTGGGTCAGGAACCTATCCCTTCAGCATGTTTTGCTTATTGTGATGACAAGGTTTAGATCCCTGGAGCATGTGGCAATGAGGGACTGGGATTTCTTTAAGTGGAGCATGTCCAACAGCTCAGGGTTTGACATGGCCTTGTATGTTAAGCAGAGATCGCCTCCGAGTAGACGATATGCCACAGAGTACAGCTGGAGTTTTTTTAGATGGTCAGCATAGGGAATCTGCTTTAGGCCTGTGATTCTTTTAGTGAGGTATTTCTGCTGCCTTTGCAGCTGTTGCAGATGTCTTGTGAGGTACATACTAGTGAGCAGGCACGTCTAAGGGAAAATACTTCTATTGGTACTTTTCATCTATAACCACCTCTGTGAGGTGGTGCATGATGATGCGCTAGAGCAAAGCAGCTAATACAATGAAACCAATGAAAAAGCTCAAACTGAGCCTTGCACCAATGAAATAGCTCAAACTGAGCCTTGAACTAGTAACCTTCAGTTAGATAGTCCTACTGTACACTCCTGTCATGAGGTTACAGGGGGCTTCGCCATAAAAAGATGTCCTGATTTGTAGTGCTTAATCTACAAACAGAACTGAATTCAGCTGGTATAAATCCAGTCTATACTATGGCCAACAGAAGTGCAATGGAGCAACAGAAAAAAAGCAGGATATTTTTTTAATTAAATAAACAGTATAAAAAGCAGCACAGTTTTTCTTGAATTAATAATAGCAACAGAATAAAACAGCAAAAACTGATTTTTTCTTAAGTAAAAGCATCAGCTGGTGTGAAATACAGTCAAAGTGCAACAAATGCAGTAGTAAAATACAGTGCAAAGCATCAGCAAACAGTACATTTTTTTAACAGCTGAAGTACAGTCACAGTATATAAGAGAAGTGCAAAGAATAAATATTTAGAACACTTTTGTGGGTTCCCAGCTCAGAAAGACCAGGTAAAGACCTACAGCTATTAGATGAATAATTTTCCTAAGGTAAAAGCACTGTAAGAAAGTGTCTGGAGTGAAGTGCTACCACAAACAAGCTTAAATATATATATATATATATATATATATATATATATATATATATATATATATATATATACATCAGTGTACCTTAAACAGCTCATAAAAGTGTGATTATTCAATAAAAGTATTTCTCTTTGTATAAATGAGACAACACTCAATTGTACAGAATTTTTAAAGGAACTGAAAACAAAATAAGCTGATTAATAAGCTCTCCAGCCAATAAAACTACATGCAGAAATCTTAAGTGTTTCCTCAAACTAGACTGACCAGGCTACCACCCAGTGCACTAGAAGAAAAATCACTGACCTTGATGAGAAAACAAATGCTTGCTAGAGTCTTAAAATGCACTACTTTATCCAACAGCTTATTAGATAATGAATTCAGATGATGTAAATCAGTGCAACAGACAATAATAGGCAAAATGCACTTTCCTCGATATAAGAACAAGGAAAGGCAAATAAATAATTCCAATAAAAAAATCAAGATGTCAGCAGCAGTTTAGAAAAGGTGGAGCTTATTAAGCTCAATTTAAAATAGGGGTGGGAAGTTTAAAATCACCAGGTTTAAAAAGAAAACCGACAAATTGGAGGGTGGGTGAGAAACCCTAGCAGGGAATCATCAGCAGTGCTATAACTTCTTCTTCTTCTTTCAGCTTTTCCCAGTTAGGGGTCACCACAGCAGATCACCTGTCCTCTTATGATCAGCAGAGGAGTTTTACAGTGTCAAGTTGCCAGCCCGACGCCCAACTTTCCACAGAAGGCACACACATGCACCCACTCACGCCTAGGGCCAATTTGGAGTGTCCAATCCACCTACAGCATGTCTTTGAGATGTGGAAGAAACCGGAGCACCCGGAGGAAACCCACACAATAACAGGGAGGACATGCAGACTCCACACAGAAGGCACCCCAGCTGAGGATTGAACCGGAGAACCTCTTCTTGTTAGGCGGCAATGCTAACAGGCTTGAAATCCTTCAGACAAAGACAAAGGCCCAGAACTTCACTTTGTATTTAAGTATCACTCGGGGACAATTTAAATTAACCAATGAAACAACATGTGAAATATGAGCCTAGATAATTTAAGTGTCTGTCTCTCACACAGAACAAAGTCATCAGGCCAATATTTCTTAAAACAGAAAACAAAATGGAGCAGGTAAGACAGAAAGCAACTCTTTTAGTCAAAGACAAAAAAATATGGCTTTACTTTCTTATCCAACAGGGAATCCCCAGCAGTGCTATACCTTATGCAGGCTTGAAATCCTTCAGACAAAGAAAAAGGCCCAGAATTTGTCTTTGTTTTTAAGTGTCACTCAGGAGACAATTCAAATTAACCACTGAAAAAAACATGCATAGGAGCCTAGATAATTTAAGTGTCTGTCTCTCACACAGAATAAAATCACCAGGCCAATTAAACAGCCCTGCTGTCCTTTACTTAATAACTAAATGTGCTTCTGAGTAACTTCTGATACTGGCCTCATTCACACCTCTTAGGGCTCACACTGTGATAAAAATTACTATGACCAGTGTTGTCCAGAGTGTCTCTCCCTGTCAATCACTTGTCTGTAACTGTTCACAGACTGCATGATATACTGTCTGTAATAAAGACTTCATGAAGAGAGATTTTCAACTCACAAACTGGTAAATACCATTTTTATTTAACTTAGTAATGGATGACAGCATAATATTTAAGCAAAGTATATGAACTAGTTTATCTTATTGCAGAACACAGTTAACAAGAACATAAATTTACTAGAACTGACATGATTTGTCTTTTCAACTAACAATAAGTACACGTTTATATATTTATTGTTTTTTTTTATTTATTTATAATTTCTTGACCAGAATAATGCACTTACCCACAATAGACCTTTTTCATACATAGCGT
This sequence comes from Protopterus annectens, assembly GCF_019279795.1. Classification (NCBI taxonomy): domain Eukaryota; kingdom Metazoa; phylum Chordata; order Ceratodontiformes; family Protopteridae; genus Protopterus; species Protopterus annectens. Next base: position 641,557,522 of record NC_056748.1, on the reverse strand, counting down.
ATGTACAGAGCAGAATACAAGCATTTTTTAAAATATAATAAATTACAGTTGTAAAAATATAGCCAGCTGTGGTAATTGTTAATACAGAAATATTAGTTTGGTAAGAATATGTTAGTTCTTTCTTTAAAAACAGGCAAAGTCACAGAAAAGTATGATTAAATACAAATTATGTGTACTATATTTATATAAACAATAGAACTGCAGGAGCTCAGTTCATCTTAAGTATTTCATTAGTCATATACAATAGACTGGTACTGGAATTTAATTGGTGCTTGCGGCATCTACTGACATACATGGAATAGGTGAGGATATAGATGGCAGTTAGGTGGCTGATGGTAGATTAAGACACTGACAAACTGCTTTCTGATAATGCAAGATCACTATTTGAGAATATGAAGTGATATAGGAAAGGAGTCCTAGGACTTTCGGGTCAGTTATAGAGAAGGCATGGATGGAAAGGGTGTGTTTATTGTGTAGGGCCCTAAGGGCCGCTGCATTATTTGCAAGAGGATGAAGACTGTGTATGGAGATAAGAGTTCAGCCTGTCAGATAAGGAAAGGCAGAAGTCAGAGGGCAGTGGTTTAAAGATTAAACTCTCTAGCAACAGTACCATTTAAAGGATAACTGCACCCACAGACTCAAAAACATGTTTATTTCATCATGGTTTGGTGTTTCCTACATTTTAACACCACTCTGGGACTATTTAGAGCTTTTTAGATATTTTTTATATGCAATTTCTGACTCTGACCACATGGGGTCTGGCATCTTGAAATAATTCTGGCTGTTCAGTCTGCCTCTAAGTATCCCAGAATGCATTGTCTGTCTCCAAAAAATTGCATCAAATCTGCCACGTTTTCCCTAAAGTGCCTGTCAGTGCACTGATTTTACAGGCATTCACTGCTGTGTTATAGTCACCTACATTTGGTTAATCTTTTATCCTTTTTCAATGACTACTTCAAACACAAGCAGTGCAAATGCTACAGAACTGAAAAGTGCATTGTATTGCTCTTTCTTCTTAGAAATGCTAACTTGATTTTTTTTGTGAAGGCTGAAATCTAGTTCTTCAAGGCATCTCCCCTCCCCCTTCACACCTACCTTTCCTAGCTGTCAAAGATCTAAGGGTAATTTGACCCATTATCTGCATGTGACTGACAGCTCACAGCAGGTGACCAGACTAATGTACTGTTTTCTTGTCAGCCTTTCCTTCCTTACAGTGGGAGACTTTTTGTTGCATTCCTCCTGTCAAATTTAGAACCAAGCTCCATAGCACTGGGAATAATCACTGTTTTGCAAAGCATCAAACTCCCACTTATTTTTCCTTCCTGTTTGGTTAAATAGCTAACAAATGATGCACTATAAACACAAAGTCTTTCACATTCTTGCATGACAACACCCACATGCTTTTTTAAGTGGTAATTTAAGAAATTACTTCTTGTAATCTGATGTAGTGTTGTTGAGTAATTGTGACAGACATATGCTTCTTATGTAAAAACATGCAATTAATGTCTACACATGGTCATTGCAAATGTATGCGCTTAGTTTTTGCAGCTGTTACTGTGCTTCTGCCTGTACTTTGTCACATATTGGTAGGGCTCTTCAGAAAAGTGAGATTATAGTTTGACATTTTTGCTAGGTTGAGTGGGCTGGGCAAGCCAGCTCTGACATCACAATGTAGGAGGTCCACTGACTCTTCTATACAGCATGCAAATCAGGTGGGGATTACATCACTTTGGGGGAGGAAATGTCCCAGCAGCTAGAGCAAGAGCTCTGGCAGATGTGACATCATCATTTCAGAGCCAGCTAGAAGTTTTTCAACTTGGTTTTCTAAGTGAAAGTAAAACAGTATGAAAAGGTAGGAAGCCTAACAGGGAAAACAGTTGAGTGGATTAGTTTTTAAAGCTGCATGGGTGATTTTTTGAGGCTCTATCAATGAACAGGGACTAAAACTGCTTCTGTGGATCCCTAGTGATATCTGCATTGCTTACTGTACTTATTTCCTTGTTTCACTTGAAAGAAAGTTACTGTTTGTCGTTTTTGCATTTAAGTTACCTGTAACACATTGCATTTAAGTTACCTGGCACTTGCTCACTAAGTCAGCACTAAAAAATTAAAAGCACTACACCCTCACAAACTCCCCTTGAGTACCTTGTTCCCCATTGGCCCTTTTTTCAATTATAAAGGAATTTCCAATACTATTCTAGCATGTCCAAAGGTCAGTTGTCAATCTCCTCTCCTGTCCAGCTGGTGAATCTGGGAATCTTGAGGCAATGTTACAACTGCCTCATGTACACAGACAACCATCTCCTCCTCCCAACAAATTCCAACACATGTGAGAGATGCAACGATATAGCCAAACTGGAGGCTAAGCTCTCTCAACTCAGTACTGGCGTAACCAGTCAGGAGGAGAAGGAAACCACACTCACTACAATTCCAGTCTCACATAGACCTACCACGACAGCAAACCAAACACATAAACACACAAAAACATACTCGGAGGCTCTAAATAAAAATCTGCCTAAGCAGCAGAGACCTCCAAAGCAGACACCCAAGCAACCGCTACCCCAAAACAAAACACGTGCAACACATAGCTCACAAAGCCAGTGTGCCAAACAGTCACAGCCCTTAAGGCTAAACAACACACCTGATACACTTGTAATAGGTGACTCTGTCATCAGGCACACTGACCACCAGACTGAACAAGGAGAAGGTCACGGTGAGCTGCCTGTCAGGCGCTAGGATCCGCCACATAACACAAGCACTTAGGTCACTCCAAGGCAAGTACAAATATGTAGATGCCAGTGATGTAAAACCAAAACCAAAAAATGCACTGGGAGCTCACCAATAGGAGGAACGAGTCTAAAGGTATTTATTGAAGCACGAGCACATACAAACAGTGACTGGAAACTGACAACGAATGTAATAACTGATACAAAAATTAACGCTTTCACTGAATAAACCGCGTTTTCGTTTCAACTTCATCAGATGCTATTCACAATGAAATACAGCTTTATATATACAATTAAATAAAATGTGCTTGCTGTCATTGGTCGATCTGATAAATGATTAATTGATTGAACAGCTCATTCTTAAACTTAAAAAGACCGTTTTAAAACCATCATATTGATGTATATAAACAACTACATATACTTTAAAACATATATATTAAAACATATATATTGAAACATGTATCCAAAATAATAATTAATCATTTTGAATCATTTTAAAACTCTAAACAGTAACAAAAAAATGTATGTATATATGTGTATTTCATAATTCCTGCAAATAAAATATGCCCATGATAAAAATAATAATATTGGTGAGCTCCCAGTGCATTTTTTGGTTTCAAGTACAAATATGACTCAGTCATTGTCCATGCTGGTGTGAATGACCTGAGACGTACCTCCCTGGACTACATGAAAAGAGACATAGAGGAGCTCTCTGAGCATGTAGCCCAGGCCGGTATGACCCTGACCTTGAGTAGCGTCTTACCCTCACCAAGAATGATGCCACAATATGAAGACAAGATGATCAATTTCAACAATTGGCTTAAGTATTGGTGTCATTCAAAGGGGATCCAATGCCTGTCAACCTGGGATGACATGCTTGACAAGCCACGATGCTTCGCTAGGGATGGCTTGCACCCGTCACCCCTGGGCTTTCGGATATTGGCAAAGGCTCTTGCTACCCCCATAGTGCCTTTTTTAGGTAAGGCTCAAAAGACAAACCCACCTCCATAGGTATCACAAGGGATAAGAAACTAAGAGTAATGCTACTCAATGCCAGAAGTCTAAACCTCAAGATGCACACACTCAAAACTCTCCTTAGCATGGAGAACATCGATATCTGTGCAGTAACAGAAACCTGGTTCAAGGCTCCCGAGAGCACCCCAGCACTACCAGGTTATACCTCATACCATGCTTTTCGGCCCCAAAACTTGGACTGAACCACAAAAGGAGGGGGAGTATCAATATTCGTCAAAGATACCCACACCTCCAGGTTGGTGGCACAGCACGAAGCATCAGAGACTATCCATGTGCAACTAGCAGTGGGTAAAACTACCTTCCAGTTTATAGCCTGCTACAGACCACCCTCCCAAACCCAAGAACCCCACTCGGCCTTCCTGAGAACACTGGAAAATATGAAGGTCTCTCCAAACACCATTATATTGGGCGACTTCAACTACCCAAACATAGACTGGGAGCATTACTCTAGCTCCAACACCCTAGCCCAAAGGTTTCTAGAATTTATAAACTCAAATGCTATGGAACAACTTGTTACCACTCCCACAAGAGGGGAAAACATACTGGACCTGATCATCACCAACATGGGGACTCTATGCTCCAGACCAGAAGTGTATCCCTCACTGGTAAGATCAGACCATAAATTAATCTCACTGGATATTCACATCCCGACCCCACCCCCTGCCCAGAAAACCACAGTGAAAAACTTCTCTAAAGCAAATTTCACACTCCTCAAAACCAAGCTGGAATCCTTCAAAGCCCCCGGGCCTGTGGAAAATACAGCCCAGACCGCAGAATCCTTTATAAATGCATTCTATGAACACCTTCAGGAATGCATGGATCATGCAATACCAAATAAAACCAAGACCCAGTCCTCCAAAGGCAGACATCCTGTCTGGTGGACCCCAGCCATAAACAAACTATACAATAGAAGGAGGAAGCTACTACATGATAGAGCAAAATCCCAAAAAGGGAAGGCATCTCTGATCAGTATTAGCAAAAAACTACGGGCACTCATAAAATCATCTAAGGCCAGCTTCGAGAAAAAAATTGTACAGGGCACTAAGGATAATCACAAGGCTTTCTTTAGTTATGTTAGGAACCTGGGTGGGAATTCTGAGATATGCTCAGAATTAGTCCAAAATGACAAAAATACACCGAACCCACAGACATTGCCAACATCCTAGCTGACAGGTTCAGTGCAAACTCACCCCCCTCCCCACCAAAAGGGCAAATATCTATCCCAGCAGAGTGCTGCCCCCCTGACATCTCAGATACTCAGGTAAGAGCTGCCCTCTCCGAAGCAAAAAACACAGCATCAATAGGACCAGATGGTGTCCCGGGCTGCGTCCTACATGAACTCCAAGAAGAGCTAAACCCAAACATAAAACTACTGTTCAATCTCAGTCTTACTACAGGATATGTACCCAAAGAGTGGCGTACAGCAACAGTGGTCCCTCTCCAGAAAGGTGGTGCCTCAACGGATCCTGGAAACTATCGCCCCATAAGCCTGACTAGCTTGGTCTGCAAAGCTATGGAAAGGATCATCATGGACCTCATAAATAAAGATATTGGGGACCTACAGACACTGGATCTTACCCAGTTCGGCTTTGTTAAGGGCTGATCCTGCCTCTTAAACCTGGTTGATTTCTTTGAAACAGTCACCAAGGCCATTGACGAGGGGAAGGTGGTCCACACAGCCTACCTGGACCTCGCAAAAACCTTCAATACAATACCCCACTCGGGCATTATAGATAAGCTCACCAGCTTAAATATAAACCCCTGTGTCACTAGATGGGTTGCAAACTGGCTCAAGGACAGAACCCACATGGTTAGAATTGCTGGAGCCATGTCAGACTCCAAACCAGTTACAAGTGGCGTCCCACAAGGCTCAGTCCTCGGACCTCTCTTGTTCGGTATATATTTCTCGGAGGTACAGGCCAACACGGAAGGACTGTGGCTGACCAAGTTCGCAGATGACTGCAAACTGGGCGCCATAATCGACTCTCCAGCCGACACAAGCATCCTCCAAAAGGGCCTCATAGAAACAGACAACTGGTGCCAGAGCCATGGCCTCAAGCTAAACGCCAAAAAGTGTATAGTCATCCCCCTTTGGCAAAAACAAAGTGCCCACAAATTACCACATAGGTGGTAATCCATTAAGTACAGAAGAAGTAATTAGGGACCTGGGGACCCAAGTTGATAGCAATCTCTCATTTGACAACCACGTGGCCAAAGTGGTTAGAAAAACATTTTATATAGCCCACCTAATCATGAAGGGATTCACATCTAGATCAAGGAGGTCGTCGTGCCTCTTTACTCATCCTTCATCAGGCCCATAATTGAGTACAATGCCCCTTTTGGGATGTACCTTACCAGACACCTGCAGCAACTGGAAAGACCCCAAAAGTACCTCACCAAGAGGATCAAAGGGCTCAAACAGATGCCATATGCTGCCCGGTTAAAGAAACTCCAGCTCTACTCAGTGGCATACCGCCTGCTCAGAGGTGATCTGTGCCTGATGTATAAAGCCATGTCCAACCCGGAATTAATGGACATGCTGCACCTCAGAAAATCCAAATCCCATCGAGTTATGCGCTTGAGAGACTTGAACCTCAGCACTGAAATAAATAGGACATGCTGGAGGGACAGATTCATAACCCAGAGGCTCCCTTCACTCTGGAATAAAATCCCAGTCCAGGTTAGGCAGAGTCCCTCATTGACTCTCTTCAAGACGAATCTTGATGAGTGGATGGGAGATTGTAGGTTTACCCCGGATATCATTTCTGTGTCACTGTTAGACAGAGGCACAGTATACTAACCTCGAAAAAGGGCATAGCAAAATTAATTTAAAATGGGTGGCGAAAGCCAAACACACTCTGCCTAGGCTTATAAATGCCTTAGGGCAGATAGCCTAGTATGAATCTATGAACCTATGAACCTAAGAGAGTCAGCAGGTTGAGCACTCTGCTTTAATATCCCGTTGTTATCCTTTAACTGTTGGAAGAACTGAGCAGTGGTGTAACCAGCATATTTGTTTGAAAGTAGTTTGTAAGAAGGGGAGGTTTGTGAGGGTGTGACAGAATAAAGGGAGACTGTATCAAGTTGGGCAAGGATGTTTCCTTTCCCTGCGGTATTTATATCATTGTAAGGGAGTGGCATGAGATTCTTCATGACCAAAACAGTGTTTTGCTTATCTTGGATTTGGCTTGTCAAAATATGAGATATTATGGGGGGATCAAGTCATAAGCTTAAGTATTTGAAATGAAGGGTGTTACATAATGGGTTTCCTGCAGATCAGTGATGGATTAGTCCTTAGTGACTCACTTTAGGTGGGAACTGGATTTGAGGAGAATTGTTTTATTTTTATTTTTTAGTATATAATGTCTGTTTGGTTACAGACCTTGGAGACTGTCTTGGCTTTGCTTGAATCAAGTTTTGTCAGGCTAGTTAGGAAAATGGTCTATTGATTATCATATCCTCAATGTGAAGCATGATTTGATGGCATGTAGTCAGGGAAAGAGGCAGTCGAACTAATAAATATAAGAGGAGAGAAGTGAACAAAGATTCGTGAAAGTACATCTGATGAGGGGAGGAGGTGGGGAAAACCTAAAAGGATCTGATGTCTAGGAAGTCAAGGAATCACCTATACTAAAGCTGGTCTGGCTATTTAATAGTGTCTTGTGTACAGTCTTACTCTTGCATAACTTGAGCATTTACTTGGACAGTTTTCTTTATGACAAAACTACCAGAAGCTTGCACAAATGGTGTACCTATGTGTGATCAAATCAGTTTTCTGAATCACAGTTTATTACAAATATTGAAAACAGTGATTTTAAAAAACCTGTAAAATACACAAAAAGCCTTTTTATTGGACAACAAGACATCCAGCACCCATCAAGTGTGGGGATCTCTTCCAAACTTCCCTAAATTATATATACCATCTCCACAGGTGCACTACAGAGGAGAAAAGGGCAAAAACCCTTCAAAAGCACTCCGCCAGTTCACAAAAATTTGAAAAAAATTTGAGAATTTTATTAACTTCCTAAACAACAGTAGTGAATTTCTCAAATTTACACATTCTTCCAGTTATGAAGGTATAGCATACTTGGATACTTACATTTTTAGTCAAGAAGGGGACTTTAAATCACATATTCATCGTAAAAGCACATTTTCTAATGATTATCTTGAATATACTAGTTGCCATCTTGAAAAGGTAAAATATAATATTTTTAAAGGGCAATGTATACGTGCTGCACGTATGACATCTCATTACGAAGATATCATAGAGGAAATAGAATTTATAACCAGCCTGTTTAAGGAGAGAGGTTATATGTTGGATATCATGAATAATGTTAGACAGTATGTCATACGGGAATGGGGATCCAAGTATAAACCTTTATTAGGGTCATGGAATGTTAGTAGTACCATCCCAATGCAGGGACGAAGGGATGACCAAGACAGAGTGCAACATCAAAGATCATGCATTCTCAGGTATTGTCCAGAGGTAGGACAAGTGAAAAGTATAATAACAATATACTGGAACCTTATGTTGGTGGACCAGACCCTTTCTGACATCAGAGGAGAGAACCCTAGCTTTGTTTATAAGATGGGAAGAAATATTAAAGGTTATCTGGAACAACATAACCGAATATCAGAAGGGATGGGAGCTAATAATGTAAACAAGAAGCACACTAAGAAATGTGGGTCTTGCAACCAATGTGTATACATATTAGAAAAAGAAAAAATTAAAATTGAGAATGGATTAAACATTACAGTGAGATTTAAATATGGTAACTGCAATACTAAAATGCTTATATATATGGCTAAGTGCACCAAATGTGTGTGTTTTTATATAGGAAAAACAGAGAGATGCTTCAGAAAACGTATATATGACCATACTTATTGCATTAGGAGGAAGGATACTAACAGTGCTTTATATAGACATATAGAGAAGGTAGGTGAAACACATGAATTCAGATTTGCTATATTAGAAACCATCAGAGTGGACCCCAGGGGAGGAGATTTTAAAACCCTCTTGGGGTTCAAGGAAGTGTGGTGGCAACTATTATTGGATGCGGCCACATTACCAGGTCTTAACGACCATATTTCTAGCAAACCCATTCTGGAGATTAAATAAGGTGGATAACACTAAGGGTCAATGTACAAAATATTTCAATAATGAAAATAAAAATAAAAATAAACATTTTAATGATCTTCAGATATTATATAGTGAGATATGCGGTCTGATATGTTTATAAAGCATGATTTTTATTAAAGGCAATACAAGTGAATATTGTATATGAATTGCCTTTATCATATACATTGTAACATGATAATTGGTTTTATTTGTTTATATATTTGTGCTGTTTCAAGCATATATAGTTTTTAGCAGTGATTTTTTATTATGACAGATCGAATTAATTTTTGCAAATTTTTACATATTTTTATATGTTGATGTTTTATGAATTTTACAGGGGAAATATAATGTAGTAATATATACATTAATCTGTATATATTTAGATAAAAGTGTGTAAGTCTAGAAGCATATACAAGTGGTTATATTGTTATACATGCGTAGCAAGAACAGCATGTGTATGTTGCTTTAAGGAAAAAAAGTTTGGCGCCAACTTTTAAATTTAAGCTTTAGCGTTCTCATTTACAATGTTCTGAAGAAGCCCACATTGTGATGGGTGAAAGCGCTTAACATTTCTTTGTTTTTTATGGAATAAAATCTTCTAAAAGCACAGAGTTTTTTGGTTCACTTATTGGTGACATCTTGGTGTTTGGAATACATTTGTTGTGTTTATTCTCTTTTTGCAGCTCCAAGTACTACATCTTAGACTGCTCACTCCCAACTTCCAAACAAGGAAAGAAAAAAGGAGAAAGGGCCACCTCCCAATTAGAGGCCTATTACCCATAATGCTATACTTAAAACTGCCTATAATTCTTTAAGGGTGGGCTGGTGGGCTTCATAATTGCCCATGCCAAGAGTGTGAATATTCCAACCTCCCTCCCTTAAACACTAACTCCCTCCTTCCCCCCTTCATTTCTATAATTAGCTGATATCCTGCCGAACCAGAATTTCCAACTCTCATCTCTCAATTCACTAGCCCTACCTTGTAACCACCATTCCTAACTTCATGAGCTACCTAAATCTTCCCTTATCCTTTTCTTATCATTTTTCGCTCTCAAGGCAGGCGCTCATGGATAAAAAAAAAATCTTCCTGGGTAAATACTCGTTATTCAGAACATTGTACATAGTTTAGAAGAACAAGTAATTAAGTCCATAAAAGCTGAAATATGAAAGACCTGTTTCTAAGGTGAATTTTCTGAGATCCATGTCTCGAACACATAACAAGCTGGTTATGATGGAAGACAATGTTTTTGACATCTGTGTCTCAATCACATAATAAGCTTGTTATTATCCAAGACCCAATCATATTCCTGTATATTATGACACTGTATAAATAAAAGGTTGTTTAAAAAGTGATTTTTAGCTTTATTCTAGTGTAGAAATGGTGGTAGTATTACATTTGATACAAGTAGTTTTTTACTATAAAATGTAATAATGGGTGGAAGGCCTGATTAGATAGATAGATGTAACATAAAATGAAAATAGCAGAAGAGCTGAGATAAACTGGCATACATAAAAAACAATTAGTGCATGCATTTGACTTTAAACAACTAATGGTACCCAAAACGATGTTCATTGTTCTTCTGTTTGAAAAATTAAGCTTTAATGAGCCTACAAATACGCTTCTTATAGCACAGTGACTGTCCATCCATTTTACTACAGTAGCTTTCAGTGTGTTAAAATACTTGCAATTCTGTAACACCTATCAGTGAGGGAATATTATTATTTTATGTGGAATATTATGCAGAAGAAGGAGAAAATTTTCACTCCTGATTAGGCCATTTTGAATATGCAAAGGGATACCAGTATAATCAGTTCCCCAAAATATTTACAACTAGAATATACAGTTTGTTTTACAAAAGCAATGTCAGAACAAGAGTTTTCTGAGACCATATACAATCAACAATGTTAGTTCCCTATTCTATGAGGGTGCAGTATTTTATCATTGTATTCACGACTTTCTTCATCTCCATACAGACCCTTTGTGTTTAGGTATGGTATTCTATTGGTTATGAAATTCAGACATGGCATTGTATTATTAAGACAATAGAGACTGAGATCTGTTATAATAGTGGCATAAATGTATGCAAATATTTGGACTGAAATGCTTTACATATACTTTTATCCTTTTAGTTATCTTGTGTGATAACAGTGCAAACACATACAATTGCCCAGATTCCAAAATAATTCAATTCTGAAACAAGGCACTATGTTAAGTTTGCAAGTGTTCACAGAATTGTTGGAAATGTGTATCACCTCTTTACTTCAGATTAAATTATTTTGAAATTGTGGAGGGGAAATACTTTAGCCATTTGAAAGTGTTTAAATGTTCCATATCGTGATTTTTCATATTTTACTTACGGTATTTATATGCCAGATTTGCTAATGAGAATATTATTTTCCCTGAATTTGGATACAAAATGCTATTTAATTTGGCATAACATTGAAATTCAATTTCCATGGTCTTATATTAGAATAGTACATTTATTCTAGCTTGAAACCTTCAATTAAGCATCTATAATGTCTTTAATTATTTTATTATATTCTGTACTTATTAGTATTATCAAAAATCAGAGTTTAACTTTCAGATAATGAAACACAAAGAGTTCTTAGTAACAGTAAAACTTTCATAACTGTAAATAAAACCTAGAAACAGGGAACCGATACACAGCATAGCTATTCAATGTTTAATCTTCTCACAAACAAAACTGCAACAGTAAATTTAAATAGGCACCATGATGACTCAGTTAGAAGATGTTTGATTCACAGCTGCAGCCTCTATGGTTCAATCTTGACTTCTGGTTACTGCCTGTGTGAAATTTGGATGTTCTCCTTATGTTTGAGTGGGTTTTCTCCAGATATTCTGGTTTCCTTCTGCCTTACAGAATCATGCAGGTAAACTGGATATACTAAGTTGTCCAAGGGAACACATCTTGTCACAGAAGGTAGATTTGGCAAATGGAAAATGATCAGTTTAAGTTCACTGAAACTAAATTCTCTGACACTGGCATGTACCTTTTCTCCACTGCTGTGCAGCCCAGGAGTTGATATGTGTAAGTTCAGGGTGTGTGTTTCATTATAATTTCTCACTGTATCTATATATGAAAATTAAAACTGATCTGCATTAACTGTTTTTCCTTTTCTCCAGGAATAGCAAGACTGGATTTGATTGTATTAAGTAAGGGGTGTAGTGAACAACAACAACAACAAAAATAGCCTGAATTTCACTTCTAATTAATTTTGTCATATTTAAAGATTATTCAAATTCCTTTTGTTTGCACATATATGAGCTATGTTTAGGGACATTGAGTTATGGTTCTCAAAAAGTAAGATTCTGTTTTCATTTGATGAGATCTAGGAATTATATGTGTAAATTTTAAATGTAATTTCTGGTTTTTACAGTGATTTCATTATAAATTCCCACTGCATCTTTATATGCAAAATTAAAACCAATTCCAGGTATAAAACAGCAAGCTGATAGTATTATAAGTTGTAAATAAGAGAAAAAATACATATTCATAGGTTCATATGTTCACAGGAGGTTACTAGGCTAATGGCCCTAGAGCCCTTTCAAGCCTAGCCACGATATACCTGAGTTACTCTTAATGACCTTGGTTAGATGGACATTATTAGCTGAGTGAGTCTAAGGGACATGGGTGCCATACCTGGGATGAATTTGCAGTCTCCCATCCAATTATCCAGGTTACGCTTGAATATGGTCAGGGAGGAGCTCTGCTTTAAATGAACTGGGAGTCTATTCCAAAGGGATGGCAATCTCTGGGAGGTATATTTGTCTCGCCAGCATGTTCTGCTGATGTCATAGGCTAGGTTAAGATCCCTGAAGAGAGTGACTGTTGTTGCATTTGATCTGTGGATGTGCATCATTTCCATTAGGGCAGGATTGGAGACTGCCCTGTAGGCTAGGCACATGTCATCTCTCAACAGCCTATAAGATATAGAGTAGAGTGACAAGGCTTTCAGTCTGTCCATGTAAGACATGGTTTGGAGGCCTTGAATTTTACTTGTGAGAAACCTCTGTGGTCTCTCCTGCTGCTGCAGATATCGGGTGAGGTACACGCAAAAGGGAGCATTGTACTCTATTAACAGTCTAATGAGGGTCGAGTATAGTGGAGTTATAACATCTTTAGACCTGGATACATTGCCCTTACTTATGAGATCTGCAATGTAGAAAACTTTCTTTACCACTGTGGAAACATGGTGATCAAAATTTATTTTTCTGTCAACCTGAGTTCCTAAGTCTTGGACCACTGAGTTTGAGCTTAGGGAGTTGCTGCCACTATTGTAATTAACAAGGTATTCCTCTTTGCCAAAGGGGATAATAATGCACTTTTTTGCATTTAGTTTTAATCCATGGCTTTGGTACAATTGTTTGTCTGTGTTAGCCCCCTTCTGTAATATGTTAACATTGTTGGGGGAATCAATGATTGGCCCAATTTGCAGGCATCAGTGAACTTAGTAAGCCACAGGCCATCTACTTTATCCTGGACTTCCAAAAAATAGATTCCAAACAGTAACAGGCCCAGTACAGATCCTTGTGGTACACCACTGTTGACTGGTCTACTGGAAGAGGTGGAGTCCCTGACTTTAACTGTGTTTGTTCTTTCTGTGAGCCAGTTGGCTACCCAGTCTTGTGATGTAGGGGTTAATCCCCAGCTGGGAGAGATTCTCAATGATGCCTGACTGGGGAATTGTGTCAAAAGCCTTGGCTAAGTCAAGATAGGTGGTATGCACTTACCTTCATCCAAAGCTTTGGTGACATTCTCAAGGTAGTCTACAAGGTTTAACAAGCATGATCTACCCTTATTGAAGCCAAACTGGGTTGGGCCAAGTATTTGAAGGTTGCCTGTGTCCATGTTGATAAGCCTTCCGATGACTCTTCTGCTAAGCAGGTCGTCAGTTCTCTGGAATTCAGTGAGGTGCCTTTGTAGCCCCTGATGCCCGATTCGATACCTTCACAGGCCTCTACTGAGACCCTTTTGGAGTCCAGTATGCCGCAGAAATCTTCTTAGTCTTCCAAGCCTTTGATTGTCTCTGCCTTGGTTGGGTCCGGAGCCACGACACAGGCACCAGCTTCCGAGGAGTTTTTTCGCACTACCGAATCTAGACAAAAACTGACGTCTTCTCCTCTGACTACCATTTCTCTCAGACCATTGGATACTCTTAGGCCTAGAGGCAGGGCCACTAGGAAAACTACCTCTAGCCACCATTTTACATCTGCTCCACCACCCCAAGCTCAAATGCTTAAAATGGCAGAGGATCTTGTCACCCTTATCAGGGGTAGTCAGGCCACACCTTCTAAAAGGACCTTTCTCCTGAAATACTGACAGAAGAGGATTCTGAGGAGTCTGATTATTCAGATTTTGAAGAGGAACAACAACCTCTGACTGCTTTTGAGGATTCAGATGCAGAGGAATCCATTCCTTCTGCCTCCCCACCAGAAGATATTTCCTTTGGGGAAACTCTTCACACCCTCAGGGAACATTTCCATTGGGAATCCCAGGACTTCCCTCAGTCTAAGAAAAGACTGAGAGTTTCTAGACCTGCCCCAGCACAGACTCTTGGCCATCCCTCCAGTCATAGAGGTGGTTGATGATGTCTACCATGAATCCAGTGTAACTCCTGATGCCCTCCCACCTGCTCCCAGAAAACCTGACGGGTATTGCAGAGTACCAGATTGTCACAAATACCTGTACAGAAATCCTGCTGCAGACCTGTAGGTCATTACACAGGTACCAAAAGGAGCTAAGGCTAGTTCTGCAAAGAATCCTATTCCTTCTGACAAGGACTCCAGAGCTCTGGACAGATGGGGTAAAAAAGTATTCACCTCTGCAACCTTAGCGATCAGAGCACTCAACTGTCAGTTCCACTTGTTAAAATATCAACAACACACTTTGGAACTATTAAAATAAAAGATTTCAACCTTTCTTGACTGTGCTATTTCAAAAGTGTTAGCAGATTTACTGCACTCTATTTGTCAAATGGCTAAACACTCATTACACTGTGGATATGACGTCCTAGAAGCCTCATGCAGTGCAGCAGTGTCAGGATCTGTCATTAGGAGACATGCATGGTTGAAGGAACAACCTCTCCCTGATCATGTCAAATCTAAATTACTTGATGCACCCTTGGATAAGGACCGCTTATTTGGGGTAAAAGCAGAAGAGGTGCTTAAAAAGATGGAAGACAAAGCAAAATCTATGCAAACAGTAAAATATTTCCTTCAGGTTTAGATTCAGCAGGAATTTTCCCTCAAAACACTGGTCCTTTCCTGCACCTAGCAGACAGGGGCAAGGTACGTCCCGCAGGGACAGACCACCCGGATGCCTATCCCAGGGGCAAGAGAGAACCAAACAGTGGACCACTTCTGCTCCAAAGGCAAGGAGTTCTAAACCATCATTCTATGGCAAAAACTCTCAATGACTCCCTCTCCCTCCTCTGCCCTCTTTCCAGTTACCAAAAACTAGGAGGAAAGTTGTCCTTCTGCAAAGAAAATTGGCTTTCTGTAACAAAGGACCAATGGGTCTTAAAGGTCATTTTTCAGGGATACAAATGCTCCTTCAATAAACTCCCAATTCCAAGAGGGTATCCAGACTTACCTCCAAATCAGTGGGCAGAGGCATTGAAACAAATCCAAATTCTCATATCCTAAGGGGCAGTAGAACCTGTCCCCTCAGATCAAACAGGCAAAGGCTTTTATTCCAGACTATTCCTTGTTCCCAAAAAAGAGGGCACTTGGTGCCCCATCCTGGATCTATCCATTCTGAACACCTTCCTGGTAGCCCCCAAATTCAAAGTGCTAACTTTGCAGCAGCTGCTGCCTATGCTGACAAAAAATGCCTGGTTAGTTACCCTAGATCTAAAATATGCCTACCTCCACATCCCCATAAGGGAATCCTGCAGGAAATTCCTTCACTTCAGAGTAGGCTCACAACACTTTCAGTTCTCTGTGCTACCCTTTGACTTATCTACTGCTCCCAGGGTATTCACCAAATGCTTAGCCCCGGCCATAGCCTTTCGCAGACAGAAAAATGTACAAATTCACCCTTATCTGGATGACTGCCTCATTCAGGCAGATTGCAAAGAAAAGCTCCTCAAGGACCTCCTCTTTGTCAAAACCCTCCTAACCTCCTTAGGGTACACCATCAATGAGAAGAAATCAAGGCAAACACCCTCCAGGAAGATCATTTTCTTGGGAGCACAGCTGGGCACAGCATCCCTAATAGCCTTCCTATCCCGAGAAATGCAGAGCTTCCTAGCTCTCTGTTTTATACAGCTGGCTTCCGGAAGTCAACTCACTGTGAGGAAGTTCCTGCAAGCCTTGGGGTACATGGCATCTTGCATCCTTCTAATTCCTCTGGCCAGGCTTCACATGAGAAAACTTCAGTGGTATCTAAAGAACCTTTGGTGTCAGCATTCTCAACCTCTAGAGACCTCTCTCCCTGTGATCCCCTGTATAAGGGCTGAGTTTCTCTGGTGGGCAGGAGCCTGTGCCCAGAAAAGGATCTTTCCTTCACCAACTGCCAAACCGGGCAGACCATTACCATACACGCCTCAGATGTAGCTTGGGGCGCTCACCTTGAAGGCAGGTGCACCCAAGGTCTTTGGGATGCCCAGCACCTTCCCTTACACATCAACCAGAAGGAAATGATGGCATTACAAAAGGCTCTGACATCCTTCAAACTGCATCTCAAGCCAGGGGTTCTCCTTATCAAAACAGACAACACCACAGTAATGCGGTACATTAACAAACAGGGAAGGGCCCAATTTTACCATCTGTATAGGATAGCCATGAATCTCTGGTTGACAGCCTCTTCCATGGGGCTACACCTGATAGCCCAATACCTACCAGGGATCAACAACACCCTGGCAGACCACTTAAGCAGAAACTTACTGGACCCCCACGAATGGCAGCTCCACAGAAAAATCTTTTTACAAATCACTCAGGTGTGGTGGACTCCAGAGGTGGATCTCCTTGCTTTGCATCTCAACCATCAGCTGAAAAAAATTCTGTACCAGGGAGTATCACCACCTAGCGTGGAAGGTGGATGCCTTGATCTTCCCCTGGAGCACCCTCTTTGTGTATGCATCCCCTCTTCTGCCTCATATTATCAAGGTACTGATCAAAATAAGGGAGGAGAGACCAAAGGCCATCCTCATTGCTCCAGATTGGCCCAGACAACACTGGTACCCCTTACTGCACAGTCTAACCTTACAGCCTCCCAGGCAGCTTCCCCTGGTCTCAGACCTCTTAACTCAGGTGGGGGATGCTGCATCCAGACTTGCAGGCTCTCAAACTATCAGAATGGCAAACAAGGGCCCCTGTTAAGCAAACAGGTCCTAGACATTATCACAGAGGCCAGAAGGCCCAGCACCAGAAAATCTTATGCAGGAAAATGGAAAATATTCTGCTCCTGGAGCCAGTCCAGAGGGGGCAATACCTCACAACCTTCCATCCCTCTTACCCTGGACTACCTAGCAGAGCTACTTAATAGTGGCCTCTCCTTCTCTATTAAAATCCACACCTCAGCCATTTCAGCTCATTTTGATACAGAACAGCCCCTGTTCTCCCATCCTTTGATTAAACAATTCCTCAGAGAGGATTCTAATATCAGACCTCCCAGAAGGCCACCCACTCCAGCCTGTGACCTGAATTATGTTTTGGAAAAACTAACTTTACCACCCTTCGAACCTGCTGCTTCAGCAGACCTAAGAAGGGTTTCAGAACTTCAGGTACTGATGACCATTGAGCCCTTCATCATCTTCCATGCAGACAGGGTCTCCCTGAGGACTAATCCCTTCTTTATGCCCAATGTGGTATCTAATGTAACTCTCAACCAGGCCATACATCTACCCACCTTCTTTCCTAGCCCTCAAAACAAGGGGGAAATAATTCTGCACTCACTAGATGTGCACAGACAGCTCAGATACTATGTGGACCATAATAAACCCTTCAGGAAAACAGACCAGCTACTTGTCAACTTTGCCCCAGGGGCAGAGGGGAAGCCCATTTCCAAATGGATATCACACTGTATTCATTTCTGCTATAGATTGCATGGGAACCCCCCCCCCCCATGTCTGTTCGAGCCATTCCACTAGGGCAGCCTCCACTTCCACAGCATTCCTCAGAGGAGTTTCCACCAGGGACATCCTGGAAGCTGCCACCTGAACTTCTGTCCATACCTTTACCAAGCATTACCACCTACCTCTATTTTCTAAGGCTAGGGCAGGGTTTGCTTCTGCAGTTCTGCAGGGCATTCTGACCCATTTCTAGGTCTCTTACTAATCCTACCACCCCTCTCCTCAGCTTTGGGACACCTCCCACAGGTGATGACTGCAACAGTGAAACACAAAGAACATAGTAAAATTGTGTACACGTACCATAAATGTAGATGTTCGAGTGTATTCACTGTTGCAGTCCTAGTTTCCCACCCTCCTTCCCCCTTATATGTTCATTATTTAGGGAGACATAAGTTTCTAATGGTGGCTTTTAGCCACCAGGGCTACCTTTACCATATTTACTTGGGCCTCTGACTGGTTAGGGCAAGAAAAACTGATGTAATGGCGTCAGCTGCCTCCCTTTATAGCAGTGACTACCTGACATCAGGCAGCAAGCGACAGCAGCTGATGCAGAAACACATTGACTCTGGTATTCGGGCCAGCTGAGGGCTACCACAGCAGGGATAATCCAAAGGCAATGACTGCAACAGTGAATACACTCGAACATCTACATTTATGGTAAGTGTATACAACTGTACTTTATATAACCTAATTATAGTCGAGGTCCACCAAGGTGGCTTGTTTTTTCTGGAGGACCTGATTTTGATCTGTTCAGGTACATCCAAGTCTGTGCAGTTGTCTGGGTGTTTATACAAGGCAT
This sequence comes from Protopterus annectens, assembly GCF_019279795.1. Classification (NCBI taxonomy): domain Eukaryota; kingdom Metazoa; phylum Chordata; order Ceratodontiformes; family Protopteridae; genus Protopterus; species Protopterus annectens. The sequence goes on along the minus strand of NC_056748.1, from coordinate 641,538,747 downwards.
TTGTGTGCACTTCAGCATAGGAGTTCTTGTTGACTGTGTTTGCAGGGGGTTTGAAACTTTTTATACTATCACTTAGTAGGCTGTAGCTAGGTTTGGGAAATTTTTTTTTTTTAGTTTTATTCTCCTGTGGGGATGTCAGCTCTGATAGTTACTTTGAACAAGACTGATTTATGGTCTGACCTTTCCAGGGATGGCACCACACAGGGGATGGTGCAGTGACCCCCCCCCCATGTTGGTGAGTACTAAGTCTAGGACATTTGAACCCCTTGTGGGAGTGCGGACTATCTGTTCCAGGGCATGTGTATTCACAAAGTCCAGAAACCTCTGGGTGATCATGTTTGTGCTTGTGTATGTCACCCAATCGATGGAAGGATAGTTAAAATCTCCCATGACCAAGGTGTTTGGTTGTATGGTGAGTGACTCCAGTAGGTCCAGGTAGGCAGTATGTTTCTCTTGGCTCATGGTGGGGACCTATAGCTAACAGTGATGTGGTATGGTATTTTGCCTATAGTTAGTTGGACCTGTAGTAGTTGAAGGGAGTTATACTGTTTAACCAGTCTCGTGGTGTACTTAGCTTTGATGAAGATAGATGCACCTCCACCTTTGGTTCTTTCATGCTCACTCTCGTATTGAGGTCTGAATGTATGGAAGGCATTGCAGCATTACACGGCCATGGTATTCTCCATAACCCCGAACCATGTCTCAGTGACTGCACAGATGTCAGCATCTTCTGGGGAAAGGAATGGTTCCATGGAGTGCAGTTTCCTTTTTGGGCTCCTAGCATTAAGCAGCATAACCTTGAGTTTGTCTCGAGTGGATTTAGTTATGTTAGAAATTTTATTTTTTGACATTGCTTAAAAAAGTCACTATGGGGAGAGAAAAGCCTTTGCCAATATCCAAAAGCCTACAGGAGAGAGGTGCAGACCATCTCTGGCAAAGCAGCATGGTCTGTCGACCACCCAGACTGACAGATACTGGATCCCCCTGGATTGACACCAGAAGATAAGCCAACTGTGGAAGTCTATCATTTTTGTCTGTATTGTGGCATCATCCTGGGTGGAGTTAGAGTACTTTATCTATTGACAATGTTCTTTTTCAACTTATTATAGCTGTCCAAATATTTGCAGTATGTACATAATGTACATGTAGGTTCACACTATATGAGCTGAAGCTGAATTTTCACTTAAATAATATGGCATTCTTCTGTATTAGGCTTTGGAATAACCTTATTTAGCTGTATCTATCTTATGTCAATATGGAGATTTCCTCCCTGAGCCTCCACTGAAAACTGAATATTATCTCAGTCGGACTTTCACGGTAAGCAAATAGACAAACCAGCTGGATCAATAAGAAGTGTTTATATCCCTAAGATTCTGAAAATGAAATTCAGATCAGTAGCTGCCCTGCTTCAGTCAGGCAATCAGTTCTGGGCAGGTTATGTGAACAGAGTGTGAGATGAGCTCACACTGCCTGTGTAGGGAGCCTCATGTGCCTTTTTTCTGTTCACTCCAGATGTTCTTCGTGTTTCACTGCTGCAGTCATCACATTTGGGTTATCTGCTTGCAGTAGCCCTCGGTCGGCCTGATTAACAAAGTCTTGGGTCCTACATCGGTTGCTGTCTCCTCTTCCATGACGTCAGGTCATCAGGGGTATAAAACATGCAGCCGACATCATTACATCAATCTTTCTTGCCATGCGGTGCCCGAAGCAGAAGCAGTTCGCAAGTGCCGGTCGGCCAACTCCTGAAGTTTTCATTTCCGAGTTTCAGAACAGAAGTCTTCAACTAAAAGCTAAGTACCCCATTGGGGAAATTTTTTCTTGCTCTAAACCGATGTCAGTAAAAGTAAATTATTGCATTTCTTGTGGAAAGCAAATACCTCATAAAGATTTTCTTTCATACTGTATTCCTTGCCTATGCCCTGACCACGACGTACCTCACTGTCGGTTTTGTGCCTTATTTAAACCACAAGCTATCCATTGTCGGTATATTTTTGTGTCTAAATGTTTTGGTGCTCGGTTTAATTATCCCAATATGTCTTCAGTAAGCCATCTGGCTACCGACATTCTGAAAAAATGCAAAGATAAAGACAGAAACAGGCCTACTACAGATTACCTCCAGATTCAGATATAACAGATACTTAGTTACCATGTCAGTTATTGTGAACTTTCTATAGTGGACGTTTATAAACTTCTTGTCATTATTTGTGTCTCCAAAGCCTCTCCATCCTACTTCTGTAGATGAATTTTACTGTATGCTGGACAAGTATACAATTTAACATTTGTGTGTTTTTGTTTTTCTTTCATTTATACTTGCTTAGTACATGAGATCAAACTGGGTAGATAACTAGAGACATGTACATTCTTTAGTATGGGAATCTCAGAAAGTTTTTAATTTTGCCAAGCCATGTGTATGATTACAGGGAATCTCAACAATTACCCAGTCTATAAGTCCACATCAATGTCTTTCCGCTATGGTGAAGACCTAGCTTGTTATTTCTGCTTTGCACAGTTCCTTTTTCTTCTTCTGAGGAAACTACACAATGCTGGAAAGTCTGATATATACAATTCATACGGTAACTGCACTCCTTGATACATTATTAGAGTTGAACAAGAGGATACTCTGAAATTAGACTGTCAGGAGGGTCTGCAAGTAGCAGGTGGTAGCTTTCATTCTTCTTTTCCCATCAATCCCAGTAACTTGAGGTAGTAGTGCCTTTGAGGGACATAGTTTGCTTCCATATAACCTTTTCTTTTTGTATCATGGAATGCTTTGTACTTTTGTAAAGAAATGAAGATGGTTTGAGAGCCTCTTCCTGTTGTGCTTCTGTCTGTGAAAATTCACTGTTAATAAATAGGAAGACATGCATAGTTACATGCAGCCCAAAATCACTAAGACCAGAAAACCGCAAGGCAGGCTCACATCTGTTACTGTATTAGGACCAGGTATACTCCAAAACTGAAATGGGAGGATACATCGCTGTATTTAATAAATTAATTAGTATTGCAATTGGAGTGGTAGTCAGCCTCCTATTTTGGCTTTGGAGTGTACCTGGTCCTGATACTTCAATTAGTGTGAGTCTGGTTTTTGGTTTAGGACTCACTGTTAGTTGAACATGGAGTTCCCTGATAGTATATTACCATTACCACCCAAAAGATTTTCTCAGCGATTTCTCTAGTTTGATCACCAGTCATACTTGTGTTATCAGTAGTTGGAACCTCACTGGTAGATTTCTTTCTATAGAAGGTTCTCATGTAACTGTATTATTTTATAGCACATCCACTTATTGTATGATTCACTTTTTCAGGGCAAATGCACATCTGAGATGCCAGCAGCAAAGGTTTTAACTTGTGAACAACTTGCAGCAAGAAGTGCAAAACACTGCAAGGCACAGAGTTGTCAACATGCAGGCAGGTATGGAAAGTTAAGTTTCACAGATATTTTTAGACTGATTATTAATAACATTTTGAGATCAAAAGAAATGCAGGAACTTATGCTTCAGTTTGCTAACATAACTGAGAAATATGGTCATTCATAAGATCAGCTTGAAAAGACTTTGAACCTCTGCTAGCTAAGTCCAAAATAAGGAATTTACAAGGAGAAGCATGAACCACATTCAGTGTAGTTCAGTTACTCAGTCAGTTCTAAAGTACATTTTTTTCTGTTTAGAAATTGATGCCTGTATGCTCACAGAGTACATATCAGAATGACTTATTCCCATTTGACTGATTTATACTTGTAAGTGCATGCACATATTACTTTTAATAATTAAAAGCTGTGTCCTATTTGCTTTGATCCTATTACAAATTTGTATCATATTGTATAAAAGATATTGATGGATAATCTTTTCCAATTCCAAGATGTGGAGTACAGATGCACAACTTCCCATTCTCCCCAACAGTATCTACTTATCGTTTTTAATAAATATAAATCAGCTAGTTTATTCTGGATTTTGAATTATGTATGAAACCTCAATCATATATAAATTATAGATGCTAAAAAGTGCTGTTTTCTTTGCATTCTTTTTGTTCCTTTCTGCTTTTTCTCCCCTCCCTGTTGCCTCATTGATCCATTCATTTCCCCAGGATCCCAAGGACAAGGATTGGTTGATTCAAGATGGGATCATCATCACTACAGTGGAATGAGGTTTTCTGATTCAACCCAATCATCCTACTGCACATGATTTACAGTATCAAAATGGTTAGCAGCCAATGAACTTTGTGATGCATGTCCATACCTCTTTTTTTGTTGCTGATTCATGTATGTTCACTAAATGTAATGTTTTGTATAGGCTTCCATAAAGAATATTAAGTCTGTACTGTTATAATGACTAGTTGTCCATGGACAAGAATGAATCTTACACCTATAAAAAACAGATAATATTTTTATGTGAATCTACACATTTATTGTCAGTTTCCAGATTTGCATATGGTATTGTAACAAACATAGAATTATTTTACATTGTACTGGATAACTTTGTTCTGAGCAAGTTATGGACATCTGTTAATTAAGCAATGCAAATGTGCCATAGTATACTGAAACAGTTATATTCCTCCTAGTTTTTTTGAAACCACCAGCAGCCCACCAGGGTTGAGAAAGCTCTAAACTTTACTTCTGCATAATCGTCCTTCAACAACCCCAAGTAAGAGCAACATGTCGATGACCGCTAGACTTTTTCCATACACCCTGATACTACACTTCCACTGGCTCATGCTCAAGCCCAAGTGTCTTTGCACGAATGCATGAGAACAGAGTATCAACTCTGATGTGAATCTATGGATAGCCTGCATTGATGGATTACTGATGCAGTTACTTTCATACTGTACTGGGTGTGCCTCTTTAAGTTTTTAACAGAAGCTTAAATGTATAACAAACTTTCTGAAACAGTAACACACCTTCTAATTTTGTGGACTGTTACTAAATTATACACACAGACACACACAATAAAAAAGTCAGTAAATTTAGTCAATGTAGTCATTATTTTGATTTTGTTTTTTTTACTTTTTACTCTTTTTCTCTCTTTCTCTCTCTACTCTGGAATTTTAAAACAAATTTTTAAAAATTTTAAATGCAGCACGAATACTTAAAATTACTCATTAGCCTAGGCAGTTAGAAGAATAGAATATAAGCAGATAGAAATAAAATAACAGTTCTCTTCTCTTCCTGCTAATTGGAATCTTGCATAGTTTACTTTAAGCTTTTGAAAAAAGGAACAATATTTGCATGATGTGAGGTTTGTTGAAGTAGAGAAGCAATTTATACATTAATCAAAGAAATGTTTTACAATTTCTAACTGAAGTAATTGCTTTTTATTAAAATTGGCTTTGTGGCTCTGTCATGCTCTCGCGAGACAGCAGAAAAAACAATGCAGAGCTTCTTGTCGCCGAGGAACACACTTACAAAGATGTGACAGAGCAGGATGCACTGTACACACTCTTGCATTTCCCCACACCATTTCCACCCCCACACCACACACACACACACACACACACACACACACACACACACACACACACACACACACACACACACACATGCTGAGTCACAAAAATACAATACAAGCCTGCTTCTAATCAGGAACACTTTTAAAATATTATTCACTTAAGAAAATGACAGAATAACTGAGTGTGAATTAATATATATTTTCTTCTAAAATAAAATAAAGCTCCTGTGGTTCTCATGCTCTCGCAAGGCAGCAGAAAAAACAACAAGCTTTTCATTGGTGAGGGACACACCCACAAATGCATGACAGAACCAGCGGAGGGACAGAGCAGGATACACCATACTACAAGTGGCCTTAAACACACACGCGTACACACATACAGTCGCATCTCCCTACATAATTTCCTAGACACACACACACACACACACACACACACACACACACACACACACACACACACACACACACACACACACACACACACATTCCTAAAAATACAACAATACAAGGCCACTTCTAATCAGGGACAATTTAAAAATATTTACTTGAGAAAAATGATAAAATAAATGAGTATGAATTAATATACATTTTCTAAAATAAAAGAAAGCTCCTCTGTGGTTCTGTCACATTCCTCACGAGACAATGGAAAAAATGCTGAGCTTCTCGTCAGTGTTTTTTCCACTGTCTAGCTAATTGTCTTCTTACTATGTTTATCGGGGAATGCGACAGAACCACAGAGGGACATGTATTTCCCTTACAAACTAAAAAGGAATAAAAGAAAAAAAAAGATTTTGTTAAAAAGAATGCTTTTTATTTGATTGCTATAAAAAGTAAAAAATGAAAATATAAACAAAGATTTTTTTAATAAAGAGTGATTTTTATTCATTCACTCTAAAAAGTAAAAAATAAGTAAGAAGAGTGAAAGGATTGCAAAAGAAACACAGACAAGCTGATTTCAGAAAAGCATTTGAGGTTGGTTTTGCTGATTCCTCCTACTACTTCTGCTACCTTAGTAATAGAATCACCAACACCAGCCTTGAATGTTCTTCTGAAATTAGTTTTGTCTGTGTTTCTTTTTCTTTCACTCTTCTTCCTTATTTTTTACTTTTTAGCGTGATTTGAATAAAAAGCATTTTTTTAAAAAATCTTTTTTTATATTTTTATATTTTTACTTTTTAGAGCGACTGACTACAAAGCATTCTATATTAAAAAATCCTTTTTATATATCTATTCCTCCTTGTATCAAAATGCACTTGGGTAAAGTTAGTATGCTGATCGTGGACCTAAATGATGAATATTTGATTTGAGTTACATTATATATATTGTTCTGGGTTGAGGACACTAAGTACATTTTATATTTCATGAAGTAGGGTTTTCTTTTAATGTTAGTGTTTACATGTTTTGGTGGTAGCACTGATGATATAATTCATGGTTTTATATGTCATACCCCCATACCTGTATTTGCACATTAGTGTGTAGCAGCTCAAGATACTACAAGGACTAATAATGTACATACATAATACACATATACATGCATGTTGGTCCAGATGACATACCTGTGGAAGCATGGGGGGTGTTTAGGTTAAATGGCAGTGGAGTTTTTAACTAGATTGTTTAATGAAATCTTGGAAAGTGAGAAGATGCCTGAGGAATGGAGAAAAAGTGTTTTGGTACCGATTTTTAAGAATAAGGGTGATGTGCAGAGCTGTAGTAACTACAGAGGGATTAAATTGATCAGTCACAGCATGAAGTTATGGGAAAGAGTAGTGGAAGCTAGGTTAAGAAGGGAGGTGATGATTAGTGATCAGCAGTATGGTTTTATGCCAGAAAAGAGCACTACAGATGCAATGTCTGCTCTGAGATTGTTGATGGAGAGGTACAGAGAAGGTCAGAAGGAGTTGCATTGTGTCTTTGTGGACTTTGAGAAAGCATATGACAGGGTGCCTAGAGAGGAGTTGTGGCATTGTATGAGGAAGTCGGGAGTGTCAGAGAAGTATGTAAGAGTGGTACAGGATATGTATGAGGGTAGTGTGACAGTGGTGAGGTCTGCGGTGGGACTGACAGATGCGTTTAAGGTGGAGGTGGGATTACATCAAGGATCAGCTCTGAGCCCTTTCTTATTTGCAATGGTGATGGACAGGTTGACAGATGAGATCAGACAGGAGTCCCTGTGGACTATGATGTTTGCAGATGACATTGTGATCTGTAGTGAGAGTAGGGAACAGGTGGAGGAGACCCTGGAGAGGTGGAGGTATGCTCTAGGCAGGAGAGGAATGAAGGTCAGCAGGACTAAGATGGAATATATGTGTGTGAATGAGAGAATGAGAGGGAGGATAGAGGAATGGTGAGGATGCAGGGAGTAGAGGTGGCAAAGGTGGATGAGTTTAAATACTTGGGGTCAACAGTTCAGAGTAATGGTGAATGTGGAAGAGAGGTGAAGAAGAGAGTACAGGCAGGATGGAGTGGGTGGAGAAGAGTGTCAGGAGTGATTTGTGACAGACGACTACCAGTAAGAGTGAAAGGGAAGGTCTACAAGAGGGTAGTGAGACCAGCTATGTTATACGGGTTGGAGACAGTGGCATTGACAAAAAGGCAGGAATCAGAGATGGACGTGACAGAGTTAAAGATGTTAAGATTTGCACTGGGTGTGATGAGGATGGACAGGATTAGGAATAAGTATATTAGAGGGTCATCCCATGTTGGAAGGTTTGGAGACAAAGCCAGAGAGGCAAGATTACATTGGATTGGACATGTGCTGAGGAGGGATGCAGAGTTTATTGGGAAAAATATGCTAAGGATGAAGCTGCCAGATAACAGGAAAAGCGGAAGGCCTAAGATAAAGTATATGGATGTAGTGAGAGAGGACATGCAGGTGTTTGGTGTGACAGAGCAAGATGCAGAAGACAGGAAGAAATGGAAACAGATGGTCCGTTGTGGCAACCCCTAATGGGACCAGCTGAAAGAAGAAGAAAGAAGTGGTGGTAGTTTGTGGTGGGTGATGTGTATGTCTGTGCCCTTCAGTACCTTAGAGGTGCTGGGCATATAGTGACATTTTGGAGGTCCCTTTCTGAAGGACAAATAAGTAAAAAGCCAGAAAGTGTTGTGACTGAGAAAGGTGGAGTATGGATTAAGGCTGGGCAAAAAGAGCATGCAAAATGTGAAAACATAAATCAACGATACTGATCCAGTTAAGTAGTATCAAAACTTTATAGGTCACTGTTCAGGGAATGAACCTGATATTGTGGAGTTATTGAAAATCTGTACTAAAAGTAATTGTCTAGAGTTCATTATGCTAAGGTATATCACTCAGGAGTGGGGACTATAAAGGGATGAGGAGGTGTTCATTTAAAAAGGAAAGAATAAATGTTAGAGATCTTGAGAGGTTCTGTCAAACCTTGGGTGAGCTTTAGTTAGAACAATGAGAAGGTATCCGGTCATGGTGATCTAGTTATCTCCAGCATAAAGCAAAGGAGGTCTGTGTCACTTGACTGACTGTACATTTGATTGAAACCCAAATGGTCAAACCCATTTGAGTGAAAACTCATTTGACAGAAAGTTGTAGAAGTCTATAAACAGTATCTGATGCTGTCATTTTTTTATCATAGAAGTTATTAGAGAAGTAAGTCTAGCAGAGTATGTATGGATAGCAATAGTCAGCATCATGCTGTGTTTGTGCTCCACACTGATTCGCTGTCTGCTGTTTTTTCTTTTCTCTGTGGTTGTTCGACAATGGAGTTAGTATATATAAATAAGGGGGGGGGGTTGTGGTGTGGCTTGCCCACCCCACCAAAACATTTTATATGGTACATTTGCTGTGAAGAAGATTTTCTATCAAATGATTTTTCTATTAAATGAGTTTTCAGTCATATGAGTTCAACCATTTGGGTTTCAGTCAAATAAGCTTTCAATCAAATGACATAGATCCAACGCAAGGTTTTATTCAGTGCAGTATTAGAACATAGGCCAAAAAACTGCATAAGGATGACAGAAGCTAATGGGCTCAATCATCAAGGATAAACGTTCCAACATACCTTGCATGCTATCCTGCAATTGAGGCATTAAATCAGTATCTCTCTACATCTGTTCTGATGGCATTTAGGTGACTGTTAAAAAGTTGGTGGCATTTATTTATAATTTAAGCAATGCCCAGGCCACATCTTCCAGTGAGCATACTGTAACTACCAATTTATGTCATGAATGGGTGGCGCAGCGGTGAAGTGGTTAGTGTTGTTGCCTCACAGCAAGAGGTTCTCCAGTTTGATTCTCGGCTAAGGTGCCTTTGCTGACAGTACAGTGAAGCATTCTGTGTAATTTTCTGTGGATGAGTGGCAGGTCTAGCCACCCAACAATTTGAACTTTGGCTGTAGATAATTGTCAGTGTTGTAGTGACACTGACCCTATGTGTAAAAATGGGATAAGGGGTTGTGGATGGATGGATGCATCTGCAAACTTGCGGAATAAGGCTATATCAAGTAGAAGGAATGCTAAATTTGAAGTAAGGAGGAAAGGTTTTTGAGGAGACTAAACATTTAAAACCTAAGAGTTAATGGCCAAGAGGCATAGTTTAAGAAGATTTCCCAAGCTAAGTTGTTTTTACTAGAGTACCATATGTCTGAAGAGACCTCCTTGATTGGGAATGAACATTGTAGTTCTATGACAGTATTTTCAGGTACTGGTGCAACAATGCCCAGTTCATTACAAAGAGGTCTTTGAAATTGGAATGTCAATATAGTGTTTTTCTAACAAGTTGTGTATAGTCTGAAAGTCATAGACTTTATGAGAATAGTAAAATAACATCACCATTAAGTTTAAATAAAATCAGTCATAACCATTTGACAATAAAACACCAATAACATTAATTTTACTTTGTTGCAATTGTTATATGTAATACAGTTGGTCAACATATCATTCAAGTCTGGTGGCTTGTCTGCTTCCAACACCAGTTGCTAAGACAATTCTTTTTTAATCAACAGGTTATACCAAATGACATCTCTTTCCTAATAGGGAATCTTCTCAAGAACTAAAAAAAAGTAAATTTGTTAAAATCAGAGAATTGTTCTTTGTCTTGCTGGGACATTTCTATTACCTTGTCTGCTGATAGCATAAACTGTATTTTATATAGCAGGCAGAAGTTATTGCAATTATCTGACCTACAGTAATTTTGTAGTCATAATAGATATTAAAGAGGGTATAGGGATTTAGTCCCCTGATTGGGAGGTGGGGGGCTTTGCTGCTAGGTAACTTTTTTGTGATACCATATAAAAATTCATAGATAGGGTGGCGCAGCGGTACAGTGGATAGCACTGTCACCTCACAGAAAGAGGCTCTCTGATTTGATTTTCAGCTGGGGTGCCTTGTGTACGAAGTCTGAATGCCCTTCCTGTGCATTTGTGTGGGTTTTCTTTGGGTGTTTCAGTTTCCTCCCACATTCCAAACACATACAGTAGCTGGACTGGAACTCTAAATTGGCCACAGATATGAGTGTGCATGTGAGTGAGTAGTATGAAAGAATAACCACTGCAGGACTAGTCACCTGATGGTGTGAACCTTTGCTGTAGATGATTGTCACTGTTGAAGTGACACTATGTCCCCATGTGCAAAAATGAGAAAATGTGTTGTGGATGGATAGATGGATATAAGCTCATAGATAAACACTAGATTATAACTCTATAGACCATTACAAGCCTGCTGATATTCAAAAGTTCATTCCAGCCTCAAGGAGGGCAAAATAATATGGGGAAAACAACTTGGACATTGGGACTGGCTGCTTTAAATGTGTGCAATATTTTTTGCTTGCTGTTTTTAGATCAGTTTTATTTTATGTATATTAGGAAGCCTGTGCTTACACAATAACAATACAAAGACAGCTAGAGATTGGTATCATACCAACCTTATAGTTGTGCCTATAAAATATGTGTAAGGTTTGTGTATACTGCAACATTCTTTAAGGAGGTGATGAAGCACAAGAACTACCACCAGGAAGAAGACTGGCTGTCACTGTCCAAGCTGCTTTTCAAGCCATCTGTGAATACAAGTACCTGCAGGTTCAGATCCACAGACAGCATGAAAAGCAATAATTCAAAGAGGAACAAATGTTTTTTTTTGGCAATATACTGCACAAGCATCAGCAAATACTTACCCTGTGCACGAACACTACAGCATTCAGCATCTACTAGACAATAGACAAGATGGAAAAAGATTAAAGTCCATTCATGGAATGTCATTTTTTTTAAAAAAGCGACTTCTTTTTTAAATAATGGCATAATATAATAACAATATTCTCCTGCATATGGGCAATGTAATTGATCAAACCATGCCAGCCAAGAGTAAAACCAGCATTACCCACACCCAGTCATGGAATACTGAAAAAACATTGATATATTTGGCTAGGTTTGAATATGACAATAGAATATAAGGCACAAGGGTAGAAACATGGACTAGTTAAAAGAAACATATTATGTGGCCACTTACATAATATGGAGGCCTTTAAAGGAATCACTAAAACATGAATGGAAAGTAGGTGAACTGAACATTCCATGAATGCCATCAAATTTGTCCATAATGTATAGTTCAGATGTAGCTTTATGACTTCATTGTGCATATTACTCTTTTCAGAAAGTACAGTTGTGTACACATCATGAATGTAGATGTTCGAGTGCATTCACTGTTGCAGTCATCACATTTGGCTTATCCCTGCCAGGGTAGCTCTCGGCCGGCCCAAATACTAGAGGCTTAGTATTTCTGTGTCGGTTGCTGTCGCATCAGGACTGACGTCACGTCGTCAGTAGTATAAAGTAACGCAGCTGACACCATTACATCAGTTTTTCTTGCCTTAACCTGTCAGGAGCCCCCAAGTGGGAGCCAGGTTCTGGTGGAAGAACCCCACCAGTAGAAAGTAAATACCAATATGTCCCTTGTAAGGAAAGAAAAGATAGAAGAGTGGGATGGAGGGAGGGAAACCAGGACTGCAACAGTGAATACACTCAAACATCTACATTTATGGTAAGTGTACACAACTGTACTATGTTCATCATGTTTCACTGTTGCAGTCATCACATTTAGGTTGATTCCCAAAGCTGAGGAAAAGGGTGGAGGCAGTCAAGGAAACTAGGGGCTGGCTAGGATGCCCTGCAAGACTGCAGAGGCACTGCCCTGGATTTGGGGAAGATAGGCAGGTGGTGATGTTTGGTGAAGGTATGAACAGATGTCCAGGTGGCAGCCTCCAGGATGGCCCTGGTGGGGACTCCTCTGAGGAAAGCTGCAGATCTGGAGGCTGCCCTGGTGGAGTAAGCCCTGACCCCCTTGGGGGGAGGCTTTTTGTGTTGTTTGTAGCAGAAATGGATGCAGTGTGCTATCCATTTGGAGATAGTTTGTTTGGAGATGGCTTTGCCCTCTGCCCCTACAGCAAAGCTAACCCGCAACAGTGCTAACTTTACCCCCCCCCCACTCCCTAAAGGGTCCATATCTACACAGGAAGAATGCAAAGTCCCTGTAATCACAATTATGCAGGTAAAAGCTGCACTCTCTAAAGCTGAAAACACAGCATCCATGGGACCGGACAACATCCCAGGCTGCGTTTTACATGAACTTCAGAACGAATTGGCTCCCCACTTAAGCACCATGTTCAATAATAGTCTCGCATCAGGCTTTGTGCCCACAGAATGGTGCACAGCAACAGTTATCCCACTCCACATAGGGGGAGCCACCACTGATCCCAGGAACTATCGCCCTATTAGCCTGACGAGCCTGGTCTGCGAGGCCATGGAACGTATCATCATGGAACTCATAAACAAAGACATTGGTAACCTGCAAACTCTGGATCCCACCCAGTTCAGGTTTGTGAAAGGCAGATCATGCCTCCTGAACCTGATCAACTTCTTTGAGGCAGTCACCAAAGCTGTAGATGAGGGTAAGGTGGTTCACACAACCTATCTTGACCTCGCCAAGGCTTTCAACACCATCCCCATTCTGGAATTATAGCTAAACTCATTAAACTAGGTATAAATCCCTATGTCACAAGATGGGTTGCCAACTGGCTCACTGACAGAACCCACACTATAAAAGTTGCAGACTCCAAATCTGACCTCAAAGTAGTAAAAAGTGGAGTACCACAGGGTTCCATCCTGAGACCTCTCCTGTTTGGTATCTACTTCTCTGAAGTACAGGCTAACACAGAAGGCCTCTGGCTAATGAAGTTCACAGATGACTGCAAACTAGGAGCCATAGTCAAGTCCCCAAATGATGTGGACATCCTACAGAAGGGCCTCGCTGAGACAGATGCCTGGTGTCAGAGACATGGCCTCAAGCTCAATGCCAAAAAGTACAGTGTCATCCCCTTTGGTAAAAACTGTGTACCCATAAACTACCACATAGGCAGCAATCTACTTAACACCGAATGTGTGATAAGTGACCTTGGGACCCAAGGACGGTAGTCTCTCCTTTGATAGTCACATTGCCACAGTAGTCAGGAAGTCTTTCTACATGGCACACCTCATCATAAAAGGGTTCTCATCCAGGAAAAAAAGGGGTCATTGTTCCCCTCTACTCGACACTCATTAGACCCATTATAGAGTACAACGCCCCTTTTGGAATGTACCTCACAAGACATCTGCTGCAGCTGGAAAGGCCACAGAAGTACCTCACAGAGAGGATTACTGACTTCAAACAAATGCCCTACACTGACAGTCTCAAAAAACTCCAGCTTTACTCTGTAGCATATCGCCTACTCTGAGGTGATCTCTGCCTAACATATAAAGCTATGTCAAACCCAGAGCTGTTGGACATGCTACACCTAAAGAAATCCCAATCCCTACGAGCTACAAGCTGTAGGGACCTAAACCTTGTCACCACAATAAAGAGGACATGCTGGAGGGATAGATTCCTGTCCCAGAAACTTCCCATCTGGAACAGGCTATACCCATCTATGTCAGACAAAGTTCTTCATTAGCAGTCTTCAAGAAAAATCTTGATGAGTCGATGGGAAATAGGAAATACACCCCGGGGATCACTTCTGTGTCTCTGCTCGACAGTGGCACAGGAAAATAACTTTCTTGGGTGGTTTAAGCCAGGGAATCTTGTTGGCTAGGCTTACATAGGCCCTTGGGTTGATAGCCTAGTACCTGCCTATGAACCTATGAATTGATCAGACTTTCTGAAGGCTTTAGTCCTGTCTAGATAGAATCTGAGCTGTCTGTGCACATCTAGAGAGTGCAGAATCCTTAACACCTTGTTCTGTGGGTTAGCGAAAAAAGGTGGACAAACGAATGAATTGGTTGAGAGCCACACTGGACACCACCTTGGGCATGAAGTATGGGTTAATCCGGAGGGATACCCTGTCAGCATGGAAGATGATGAAGGGTTCCACAGCCATGAGTGTTTGCAGCTCGGAGACCCTTCTGGCTGAAGTGATGGCCAGAAGGAAAGCTGTCTTCCAGGAGAGAAATTTTAGGTCTGCTGAAGATGCAGGTTCGAGGGGGGGGTGAGGTTTTCCAATACAAACTTAAGGTCCCAAGCTGGGTTTGGTGCTCTTCTGGGTGGCCTCAAGTTGCTATCCCCTCTTAGGAACTGTTTGATCAGAGGGTGTGAGAAAAGGGGCTGCTCAGTGGGAAAATGAGCAGAGATAGCAGAGGCATGAATTTTAATAGAAGAAAAGGAGAGTCCACTGTGTAGCAGGTCAGCTAAGTAATCCAGGATGAGAGGGAGGGAGGGAGGGCTGTGCCGTATTGTCAGCATAAGACTTCCTAGTGCTAGGGCATCTGGCCTCATGTATAACATCTAGTACCTATTTGCTGAGGTTGGCAGACTGATCAGGGGTTAGGGAATAAGCCAAGCTGCCAAATTGAGCATCTGCAATTGGGGATGCATGAATTTCCCTTTCCTCTGCGTCAGGAGGTTTGGAATCTGAGGGAGGTGCCAAGGTGGCAGAGGGGACAGACTGCGCAGCAAGGGGTACCAGTGCTGGTGAGGCCAGTCTGGAGCTATAAGAATTGTCCTTGGTTTTTCCTCCTTTATTTTGAGCAGCAGCATGGGGATGAGAGGTAGTGGAGGAAAGGCATAGACCGATAGATTAACCCAGGGGAAGGACAGGGCATCCACTTTCCAAGGCATGCAGTGATGCTCCCTGGTGCAGAACTTGCTGAGCTGATGGTTGGTGTGGGAGGCAAAGAGGTTGACCTTCGGGGTGCACCATTTCTGAGTTATTAGGGTGAAGGTTCTTCTGTTGAGCTGCTACTCATGTGGGTCCAGAAGATTTCTGCTTAAGTGGTCTGCCAGAGAGTTGAGAGAAGCTGGTAGGAATTGTGCTAACAGGTGGAGTTGCATGGCAGAGGCTGTGTGGCAAAGGGTCATGGCCAGCCTGCATAGAGGGTAAGACTGAGTCCCTCCCTGCTTGTTGATATACCACATCACAGTTGTGTTATCTCTTTTGATCAGGAGAGCCCCTGGGGAGGGAAGGGGCTTGAAAGCTATCAAGGCATGCTGGACAGCTATCATCTCTTTTTGGTTGATGTGCAGATGGATTTGCTGTGGGCTCCATTGGCCCTGTATGCACCTGCCGTCCAGGTGTGCACCCCAGGAATAATCTGATGTGTCTGTAGTGAAGGTCTGGGTGGCGTGGGGTGGTGAGAAAGGTAGTCCTTTGTTGAGGGAGCATGCTGTTGACCACCAAAGAAAATCTTTTCTGAGGCAATGTATTATAGGTATAAGAGTCTCCATGTCTTGAGAGTGTTGACACCAAAGGCTTTTTAGGTACCACTGAAGTTTTCTCATATGCAGTCTGGCATATGGAAGAAGTAGAATGCAAGATGCCATGAACCCCAGAGCTTGCAGGATTTTCCTTGCAGATAGTTGGGGTCTGGTGGCTAGTTGAAAGAAGCAGGCTGTCATGAAGGTTTGCTTTTCTGGTGTAAGGAATGCCATCTGTGATGCTGTGTCCTGGCCTGCTCCCAGGGATATAATCCTTTGGGTGGGTACCTGTTTGGATTTATTTTTGTTGTTTGTGTACCCTAGGGAGGTTAGTAGGGACTTTACAAAGGCCAGGTGCTTGAGCAGCTTTTCCTGTCTGTCTGCCTGAATTAGAAAAAGGCAATTGCTGGAGCCAGACATTTTGTGAAAACTAAGCCAAAGGGAAGTACAGAGAACTGAAAGTGCTGAGATCCTGCCCTGAAACAGAGATATTTCCTGCATGATTCCCTGATAGGAATGTGGAGGTAGGCCTCCTTTAGGTCTAGGGTGGCTAGCCAAGCATCCTTGGAGAGCAAGGGTAGCAGCTGCTGGAGGGTGACCATTTTGAATTTTGGGATCACCAGGAAGGTGTTTAGAATGGATAGGTCGAGGATGGGGTGCCAGGTGCCCTCTTTCCTGGGTACCAGAAAAAGTCTGGAGTAGAAACTTTGGCCTTTCTGTTCTGCAGGAATGTGCTCTACTGCCCTCATGGATAGCAGGGAAAGGACTTGTTTTTCTGATTCTGCCCACTGGTTTTGATGTAGATCTGGGAACCCTTTTGGAGTTTGAAGGGTGTGGAAAGAAAATTTGTATCCCTGGGACACTATGTTTGGAACCCAGCAGTCTTTGGTAATGGTGGCCCAGGTGTTTGCATGAAAGGAGAGTTTTCCTCCTAGGGGTAAGTGGAGGTGGGCAGAAGGAGAGGGTGCGGGAGGAGAGTCATTGCGAGTTGTTACCATAAGAGGATGGCTTAGAACTCCCTGGTTTTGAAGTGGAGGTAGTCCACTGTTTAGATCTCTGCATTCCCTGTGGCTGCTGTCTGTGGGGTTTGGGCTGAACTGACATGGTGGGAGCAGGAAAGGACCAGTGCTTGGAGGGACAATGCCTGCTGAACCTGGGTGGCTGGATCTGTAAGAAATCCTTAACCGTCTGCATAGATTTTGCTTTTTCTTCCATCCTTTTTAAGACCTCTTCTGCCTCAGCACCAAATAAGTTGTCTTTGTGCAAGAGGGCATCCAACAATTTAGATTTAACATGGTCTGGCAAGGGCTGTTCCTTAAGCCATGCATGCCTTCTAAGGACAGAACCTGTGACTTCTGCCCTGCAAGAAGCTTCTAGGGCATCAAAACAACACTACAAGGTGTGTTTAGTTACTTGACTTGCAGATTGCATTAACTCTTTAGATTCTGCACAAGCAGGAAAGGAAGACATTTTATGTTTGAGGAGTTCCTGGGTATGTTGCTGAAATTTTAGCATATGGAACTGACAATTTAGTGTTCTAATAGCAAGAGTAGCTGAGGCGTATACTTTTTTACCCCATCTGTCTAGTGCTTGGTATCCCTATCTGAGGGGGTGGGATTCTTATCAGAGGTTGCTTTAATTCTTTTAGGCCCTTGAGAAATTACCTCAGGGTCAGCAGTAGGATTTTTAAAAATAAATTTGTGTGAGTCAGGGACTCTGTAATACCTGTCTGGTTTTCTGGGTGCAGGAGGGAGGGTGTCATGAGTCAAGCTGGATTCCAGGAAAACATCCCCCACAACATCCAGGATTGGGGTGATGGCCAGGGGTCTGTGCTGTGGAAGATCTAAGAATTCCCTGAGTCTCTTTTTAGACTGAGGGTAGTCCTGACTTTCCCATTGGAAATGCTCCCTTAAGGTGTGAAGGGTTTCCCCAAAGGAAAAATTATCTGGGGGAGAGGCTGAAGGAATGGCATCCTCTGCATCAGAATCCTCATAAGCAGAGAGGGGTTGTATGTCTTCATACTCAGATGCATCAGAGTCATAGGACTCCTGTTCAGACAAAACTACAGGGGACAAATCTCTTTTTCTTTTAGAAGGGGTAGCTTGGCTTCCCCTGATCAGCATGATAAGGTATTCTGCCATTTTAAGCATTTGAGACTGAGGCAAGGAAGCAGGTGCCTGAGATTGGGTTGTCGGTTTCTTGGGTGTGGTTCGTAACTTGGACCTAAGAAACTCGGTAGTTTTCAAAAGAATGGTAGTCGCGAAAGAAGTCATTGGTTTGTGTCGAGAATCGGTAATGAGAAGGACTTCCTCGGAAGCCGGTGCCTGCTCAGCGGCTCTGGACCCATCCAAGGTAGAGATGACCACAGGATCCTTAGTTGAAGAAGAGTTTTGCAGCATACCAGACTCTGAAAGGGCCTCAGTAGCGGCCTGCGAATCCACAGAAGCGCATCACTGAGGACTGGAGAACTGACGACTAGCTTAACGGGAGCATTGTTGGGAGGTTTGGACCTGTGTGGTCTGTCTCTGTTTTTATCTTTATGATTTTTCAGAAGATCTACTGTCGGATGGCTTACTGAAGACATATCAGAATTTGAGGACTGTAAGCTAAAATATCTAGCTACAATAAGGGCCCAACGACATATAGTTCTGGCATTGAACAAAGCACAGAAGCGACAATGGGGGACGTCATGGTCTGGGAATAAGCAAGTGATGCAGTAAGAATGAAAGTCTCGGTGTGGTATTTGCTTTCCACAGGCGAGACAATTGTTAACTTTTTCTGACATCAGTTAGTGCAAGAAAAAGGATCCCCAATTGGGTACGTAGCTTCAGAAGACTTCAGCTTCAATTCAGAAGAAGAAACTCAGGTAGCAGCTGACTGGCACTCATGTGAACTGCTTCTGCTTCGGGCTCCATGGCAAGCAAGACTGATGTAATGGCGTTGCTGCCTTACTTTATACTATTGACCTGACGTCAGTCCTGAAATGACAGCAACCGACACAGAAATACTACGCCTCTTGTATTCAGGCCGGCCGAGGGCTACGCTGGCAGGGATAACTCAAATGTGATGACTGCAACAGTGAAACATGAAGAACATCTAGAGTTCCATTGATACTTAGTAACTTTTATCTGCTATGTGAACTGGCAAACTAAGACAGAATATTTTTTTTTTAAAATGTATCACGTTATCTCAGAAAACTGAGATCTGAAGCTGAAAGGCAGAAGGAACTGGAAGTCAGAGAATGGGTGAGGTTATCAGTGAATAGCTCACATGCTATAGTATCCAGCTGTTTATTAAATGAAAGGGGACTTCCGTGTATAAACACAAATTATTTTACTATAAATGTATTTATTAACTGCAGTTAAATATAAGCTCACAAGTAGATTGAAAAGGCCCTGAAGAAAATGGCTGCTTAATCCCTGAGCTTTCCTTCTTCCACAGGAAAAAGTGAGAAGGAAACAGCAAACATGAAGCAGACAGGGTAGTTTCACGATGCTTTGTGAGGCAAGGCACCTTGTCCAAATACTCTTATGAGAATTATGCTAAACTGTTTATAAGTTAGAATTCAACAGAAAAGTAGTATTATGAGTTCTATGTTTGTGAGGTATTGCACAAGAAATTTAGAAACGTATGAATTGAGTACCATAGCAGGAGAAACTTTGGAACTATAAGCAGATTGCATGGCTGTGATAGCAAATGAATAAACAGGAGTTCGGAATGAAAATGAATCTGGTACAGCTTTGGAGATTTTGATGAATATTATTTTCTTAGACCTTCAAAAGCCTTGGGCGGCCACGGTGGTGCAGCGGTTAGCATTGCCGCCTCACAGCAAGAGGTTCTCCAGTTTGATTCTCGGCTGGGGTGCCTTCTGTGAGAAGTCTGCATGTCCTCCCGGTGATCACGTGGGTTTCCTCTGGGAGCTCCAGTTTCCTCCCACATCCCGAAGATATGCTGTAGGTGGATTGGACACTCCAAATTGGCCCTAGGTGTGAGTGTGTGCATGTGTGTGCCTTCTGTGGAAGGTTGGGCACTGGGCTGGCACCTCAGCACCATAAAACTCCACTGCCAATCATGAGCAGACAGGTGATCCACTGTGGCGACCCCTAACCGGGGGAAAAGCCGAAAGAAGAAGACCTTCAAAAGCCTTAGTGGTAAATAGAGCATTTGAAGAAAACTACAGCATGTTGAAGATGATGAAGTGATGTACCATAAGAAAAACATATTAATTTTTGAAGACGACGAATACGGTTTTGAAGCACAATGTTGGAACTTGTTTGTAAAGTTGGTAATGGATGATCACAGGGAAAAAAGTACACATTATTGGAGTCTTAGAAGTAGAAGAAGGGCTAAGCTGTCTCACACAGATGAAGGCCATATGAGTGGCCTGGACTAGTTTCTTGAGATGTATGAGTACAGAGAAGGCATGCCAGCTTGTTTTTCTGGTATTTTCTTTTCTAATAAACGTCTTTATTAGATTATCACACATGACATAGGCAATCTTACATTTATATAAATGAAGAAGAAACATTGACACCACTTTAGTTGCAGATATTATACATTACCGACACCACTGAAACAACTTTAGTTACAAACATTATACATCACTTATAATCTATCCAGTCATTATCAGTTAAGCACCATAAGGCTCATTCAAATCCTGCCTTTTAAACCTCATTCATTCTCTGCCTATATTGTTCCCACAATTCCCATTTTTTCCTGTGTAGTTTGCTTTTTCCCTTTTCTAAGGATTCCAGTTCCAGTTGTTTTATCTCTGTTACTATATTTACTACTTCTAATAAAGTTGATCTAGACTTTAATTTCCATTTTCTAGTAATTGCTTTTTTGGCAGCCACCATAATTAGACTCAGCAAGGCTTTACTCTGTCCAGGCAATTCTGATTCTGTATCATAGTTCAAAAAAATCATCTCCCCAGTCAATTCAATCTGCTCACCCAGCATCTCTGGCAGAGGAGTCTGCAGGGAATACCTAAAATCTGCCAGCTCACTACACTCCCAAACAACATGTTCCCAGCCACCTCTTTGCTGCCTGCCACACCTCCAACATTTGTTATCCACCTGAGGAAAAATTCTTTGGCGTCTACTTGGGGTATAAAAATATCTATGTAAACACTTCCAGGCAAACATCCAAAATCTTAGACTTTGTTGCATATTTGGGAGACACATGTATATCCCCCATTGTCTTTTTGTAAATTGCTTATCCAATCTCTTTTCCCAATCCTTTCTAAGTTCCTCTGATTGATTCTTATAGTTATCATGCAATATTTTATATGCTCTACTAATTATTCCTTTTTTAACAGCTGCTGTGTTATAATTTCAATTAAGAACTCTAGCAGTTCTGGTCTTTCATTTAAGAGCCCCCTATTTCTTTCTCTTTGACTGTACTCTGATATCAATCCTTGATAGGGAAAGCACTCTCTAACCTGCAGTCCAAATAAATACTTGGACTCTTCCCATTCTATTACCTTTCACTTTCTAGTTATTTGCTCCCAATACCTTGGTTCCTTTGCCAGTTTTCTCCAGTAAGTTCCAGCCCCCTCTTGCCTATCATCTGTATCTCCAACCACAGTCATACCTATTGGCAGAATCTCTTTTCTTCCTTCTTGTGCTGGTTTAGTTCTTAGAATACTCCCTGCTATTTTATGACTATAATACTCTGTATGATTTTTGTTGTTCTCCTTAAGAGTCTGCATCCAAAATCCTAATCTCTACTTATTTCTTGAACTTTTCCCCCCTGTACTATCATCATTCATTTCTGCTTTGAATTATAGTTTTCTGCTTGTGCTATGTATAAGATCCTTAACTGTGTTGCTGTAAAATACCCCCCTCAAATTGGGTAATCCTAGTCTGCCTTGTTCTATTGGAAGAATCAGCTTATCCCACTTGACCCTTGCTGTCTTCCTTTTCCAAATAAAATCCTTCAACTCTTTTTTAATTGCTATCCACAGCTTCTCCTCTGGTTGATAAAAAATATGCCTGACCTTTGTATAACACTAAAGGAACTAAAAACATTTTAATTGCTTGTATTTTACTATCCATATCCATATAACAAAGCTTCCAGTTTCTCAATTTTTGTATTGTCTTCTGTTTAGTCTCTTCCCATATATCCTTAGCTGCCATAACAGCCATTTATAATCCATACTCCCAAATACTTCATTTTATCATGTCCCAATACATATGGATATTGTTGGACCAATTCGTGAGTACATAATGTACCACTATTGCCTTTGTATTAGCTTCATTAACTTTGTATCCCGAGAAGATATGAAACCGTCTTAAAGTATTCCACAGTACTGTGATGTCCCTTTCTGGTTTTGTCATGTATAAAATATCATCTGCAAATAGAGCCAGCTTTTCCTGACTACCATACCAATTATATCCTTGAATTTCTGCTTCCCTTATGTCTGTGTCAGTGGTTCTAAATGTAAAGCAAACAATAAAGGGGAACATGGACAACCCCTTCCTGGTTCCTCTACTCAATCATAAGTTATCAGAGAGGACCCTGCCCACTTTAATTTTCACATCCAATCCCTAATATATACCCCTAATCAGCCTTATAATTGTATCAGGGAAAGCAAATGCTTCCATTGCCCTGCTCATGAAATCCCAGTCTACTCTGTCAAATGCTTTCTCTGCATTAAGACCCACCAATAACAGTGGTATTTTCTTACATTCTGCTTCTCTCTGGATCATCAGTGTTCTGTTAATTTTTGTCAAAAGTTTGCCTCCCCTCCAGAAAACCACACTGATCCATATCTGTCAATCTTGATACCACTTTTGCCATTCTTTTTGCTATTATCAACATAAACAATTTATAATCATGGCTAAGTATTGAAATGGGCCTGTATGAAGCTGGATCCGATGGATCTTTATCCGCTTTAGGTATTACCGTTACCACCGCTTTTTTCCAGGATGCTGGTACTTCCCTCCTTGTAAAATACTGTTAAACAAAACTTCCAGATCTTTATCAGTGTTTTCCCCTCCTAGCTTCCAAACTTCCACAGGAATACCATCTATTCCTGGGGACTTTCCTATAGATTGGTTATATATAGCCATTTATATCTCATCTCTTCCTATACTGTTAGAAATTGAGCCTCATCTACCTCTAACCTTGGCATATTTAATTTTCCATAAACATTTCCATCTGTACCTTTTCTTGATTTCCATATTTCTCGGCTTTATACAAACTTTCATAAAATTTCAAAATATTTATAATACTTCTACAGGATTTCTTGTTATCTTCCTTGTTATAGACTACCCAAGTTTGGTGACAGCACTTTGCACTTTCTGTTGCCTGAGTCGTTGTGCTGAAAGTTTTTTGTGCTCTAGAATTATTATCAAAAAACAGTTCCATAACAGCAATCTTTCTAAACTTGTGCACATTATCAAGGTAATCCCTTATTTTCTGTTTAACATTCTGCAGTCACTCCTTTTCTTATTTTGAGAGATTCCCCCTGTTTTGCAATACTTTTATATGTGTCAGTCCCTCTAAATAATTTTTGTTACTTCTTAACCATATCTCCCTTTCCTTTATTTCCACCCTAGTTTTAAACTCCACTTTAATTTTATCCCACTCCCTAGCTATATTTTCAGAAGAAATTTCTTTCTTCTCTAATAGCTCCTGAATTAATTCCAAAACCCATTCCTTAAATTCCTCTCTTTTCAACTGATAGGTCGGAAAGGGACAGTGTCTCATTTTTGTTTCATTACCTTGCATTTTTATTTTAGGGATTTATTGGTGCATGATCTGAAATAGTCATTGTGTGCATTTCAAGACCTTCAATTAAATTTGCATGTTCCTGTGAGATATAAATTCTATCTAGCCTAGCCCAGTTTTTTTATCTTGGAGAATAATATGTAAATCCACTCCAAACTCCTAGTACTGAATGCACATCTTCCATGCTAATCATTTTCTATTCTAGGCCCCCAGACATATCTTATCCTTTTGCAAACCAAATTCCAGTCTCCACCTGTAAGTAATATTCCTTGCTGAAAGCTGATTATTTCTCCCAGAATTTTCTTAAGCTCCATTATAGCAGTTTTAGGTGGAATGTAAATGCATGCCAGTGGAATCATCCTCCCTTGCCAGTAGCCCCTTAGTACTATATATCTTCCATTATCTTTTTTCCCTCTGCTATCACTACTGGAGCTCCTCTTGCAATTAATGTAGGTACTCCTCTTTTTCTTTGCTCAGATATTCTGCTGAATAACCATCCTGAAAACCTTTCTTTATCAAATTCACATGTTCAGTTCTTTCCAGTTGTGTCTCCTGTAGCATAACTATTTGCGCTCTACATTTTTAATATAGTTCATGACTCTTTCATTTTTATATTTATCTGAAAGACCATTCACATTGAAAGACATTGCAGAAAGCATCATTTTTTTTGTATAGTTATTATTACCACCTTTTATGTATAACTGCTTTGTTAAATGTCTAGTTTCAACTTTTATGGTACATGCATATACTGGTCGGCAGATTGGTCTTTTATACAGTTGTTTCTTATAGGCTCATAGGTGTGTATTAGGCTAATGGCCCTGGAGCCTTTACAAGCCTAGCCCATAGAAGTACCCTGGCATTGTGCTGCCCGACGTTAGTTTTCAGTGCCTCTGTCAAGTAGAGCCACTGGCGTGATCCCCGTGGTAAACTTTCTATTATGCATCCACTCATCAAGATTTCTCTTGAAGAGGGACAGCGAGGTGCTCTGCTTAACATGTAAGGCAAGTCTATTTAAGAGCATGGGCAGTCTGTAGGTGAGGGACCTGTCCCTCCAGCATATTCTGTTGATTGTGGTAATGAGGTTGAGGTCTCTGGTGGATGTGGTGCGGAGGGATTAGGATGTCTTTAGATGTAGCATTTCTAACAGAGCTGGGTCAGACATGGCTTTGTAAGTCAAGCAGAGATCGCCTCTAAGTAGGCGATATGAGACAGAGAATAGCCAGAGTCTTTCGCGTCTGTCCATGTAGGACAAATGTTTAATGCCTAGGATCCTCTTCATGAGGTACTTCTGTGGCTTCTCCAGTTGTTGTAGGTGTCTAGTGAGGTACATGCCAAATGGGGCATTATACTCAATAATTGGTCTAATGAGGGAAGAATAGAGAGAGAGAGAGATGATGACCTCTTTCTTCCTGGATGCAATGAGATGTGCCACATAGAAGGACTTTCTGACCACAGTGGCAGTGTGGTGGTCGAGGGAGAGGTTGCTGTCAACCTGCATCCCCAGATCTCTTATAACGCCCTCAGTGTTCATTGGGCTCCTATCGATGTGGTAATTAGTGGGAACTGAGTTTTTACCACAGGGGATGACGACGCATTTTTTGCCGTTAAGCTTAAGGCCATCGTTTCAACACCAGCTATTGGTCTCAGTGAGGCCTTTCTTTAGGATGTCTACATCACTTGAGGAGTTAATAATGGCTCCCAGCTTGCAGCCATCTGCGAACCTGGTCAGATAGAGTCCCTTTGTGTTGGCCTGGACTTCTGAAAAGTAGATGCCAAACATGAGAGGAACCAGGACTGATCCCTGTGGGACTCCACTCTCTGACTTGGAGTTCGCTACTTTCACACTGTGTGTTCTATCTGTGAGCTAATTTGCAATCCCCTAGTGATATAGGGGTTGATGCCTAGTTTGGTGAGTTTATCAATAATTCCTGAGTGAGGAATGGTATCATAGGCCATGGCCGGATCAAGGTAGGCTGTATGCAGTGCCTTACCTTCATCCACAGCCCTGGTGACTGACTCAAAGAAGTCAACCAGGTTGAGCAGACATGATCTCCCTTTCACAAAGCCAAATTGTGTGGGGTCTAGAGTTTGGAGATTTCCTATATCTTTGTTAATCAGGATCATGATGATCCCTTTATGGAGAGGGATGACTATAGCAGTGCACCTTTCGGTAGGGACAAAGCCTGAGGTGAGGCTGTGAGTGAACAGAGCACACAAATGTGGTGCCAGTCCACTTTGTAGTTCATGTAGAACACAGCCAGGGATATTATCGGGTCCCATGGAAGCTGTATTCTTGGCCTTGGACAATGCAGCTTTAACCTGTGCTGCAGTAATGCTGGGTGCCTGGCATTCTTTCAGTATTGTGATTGTCCTTTAAGGGGGGGAGAGAGGGGTAAAATTGGCACTGAATCTGTCGACCAGTATGTTGGCAATATCTGTTGGCTCAGTATAGGAGGCACCATTGTGCAGTAAATCAGAGCAAATCTGGGTATTGCCATGGAGGTTCTTGATATATCAGCTGTAGAATGCTTTGTGATTGTTCTTAGTGTCTGCCACAATTCTGCCTTCATAGCTGGCTTTGGAGGATATGATGAGGGATCTCAACTTTTTGTTGAGGCTAATAAGGGAGTTTTTCCAGTCTTGGGACTTCACCTTTTTCTGCAGCAGTTTCTTCCTTCTGTTGTAGGGTGTATTAATGGCAGGGGACCACCAGATTGGCTTCCTTTTTTTGGAGGAGAGTGTCTTGGTCCTGTTTGGTATGGCTAATTCCATGCCTTTATGTACATGTTCGTACAGTGCATTGGTGTATGATTCGGCAGTCATACAGCTATTTTCCATTGGCATGGGTGCTGTGAAGTTAGCCACCTCTGTTTTTAGGAGCCCAAAGTCAGCTTTGGAGAAGTTTTTGAAGGTGGTTACCTTTGTGGGGGTGTGGGTGAGATGTGGATTTCCATAGTGATTAGTTTATCATCGGATCTGACCAGGTAGGGATTGACTATTGGTGTTGAGCAATGGTTGCCCATGTTAGTAGTAACCAGGTCAAGGATGTTGCTCTAGTGGGGGTCAGAATGAGCTGGTCCAGGGAATTGGAATTGATGAAGTCCTGGAAGCGTTGGGCCAGTATATTTGTGCTTGAGTAGTTTTCCCAGTTGATGGAGGGGTAGTTGAAGTCTCCTAGTATGAGACTGTTAGGTTGGACCTTGACAGATTCCAGGGTGCTTAGGAATGTGGAGTGAGAGTCTAGGGACATGGTTGGGGACCTATAGCAGGCCATGACCTGGATCGCCATCTTACCCAATGTTTGTTGTACCTGAAGTATCTCAGATGCGTTATGCTGGGCTACTAGTTTGGAGGTGTGCATATCTTTTATGAATATGTAGACACCACCACCTTTGGAGCTTCGGTCCATGTTCTGGGGCTGAATGGTGTGGAATGAGTTATAGCCTGGTAGCTCAGAGGTGCTTTCTGCCACTTTAAACCAGGTCTCTGTTACAGCACACATGTCAATGTTCTCCATTTTGAGGAGTGCTTCGAGCGAGTGCATGTTGAGATTTAGACTTCTAACATTGAGCAGCATGACCCTCAGATTGCATTTATTTATAGCTGTTACAGTGGTAATTTGGTCTTTGGAACACCGCCTAAAATAGGGCACTATAGGGGTGGCAAGAGCCTTAGCTAGTACCCAGAAACCCAGGGGAGACAGATGCAGGCCATCTGTGGCAAAGCATCAAGGTCTGTCAGTCATGTCATCCCAAGCAGACAGATACTGGATCCCCTTAGAATGACAACATAAACTTAGCCAATTGTTGAAGTCAATCATTTTTTGTTTGTACTGTGGTATCATTCTAGGTGATGGTAAGATACTGCTCAGGACTAGGGTCATACCTGCCTGAGGCACATAATCTGAGAGTCCCACCATACCTCTTTTCATGTAGTCCAGGGAGGTGCATCTCAGGTCATTCACACCCACCTGGACAATGACAGAGTCATACTTGTACTTGTTGTGGAGTGACCTGAGTGCGTGTGTTATGTATCGGATTCTGACACCTAACAGACAATTGACTGTTACCTTCTCCTTATTCAACCAAGTGAGTGGGACATCTGTGTGCTCACTATTGACTCACTTATGATTAGTGTCTTGGGCAAGGTGTTTAGCCTTAGGGGCTTAGGTTGAGGGGCACACTGTGGAGGTGAGCTATGTGTCCTGTGGTTTGTGCTGTGTTGTGGTGGTTGAGTGCATGTCTGCCTTGGAGATCTCAGCTGTTTGGGTAAATTTCTATTGAGAGTCTCTGGGAAGGTTGGTATGTGGTTTACCTTTTTATGTAAGAGCTGTGATGGGTGTTCTGGAGGGCTATGTGTTCCATGTGGTGTGGTGCAGGTGTTGACCTTCTCCTCTTGACCAGCTAGTCAGGGCTTGGCTGGAGAGTGCATAGCTTCCAATTTTGTGATATAAGTGCATCTCTCACAAGTCTGAATGCTGGGAGGTAAGAGGAGAGGGTAGTCTGTGTACACGAGGCAGTTGCTACACTACCTCAGAATGCCCAAGTGCACCAGGTTAATAGTAGAAAGCACAGGGAACTGCCTTTAATCATGGCAGGAGAGGTGGTCGTAACTACTAAGTACTGGAGCTATTTCTGTGAAGAACGACTAGTGCTGATGGCACTTAGGTGTGCTACAATAATTGCTACAAAAACCTCTTGAAGTGCAAAGCAATTAAGCTATTTGAAGTGCAAGAGAGAGAGAAAGAACTAGCAAAATCTAAGGGAAAAACTGAAGAGCAGACTTTCTGGCACCAGTAATAGTTTACCTCAGCTTGGCACCACTGCGCGGAGCTTAAACAAGCACAAACCCATGCAAATGCAGGCTTTTAAACTGGAAAGTTGGAAGGGAAGGAAAAACTGCCCAAACAGCCAATAAACTACAATTTCTGGGCCAGAAAACACTCCTCTTGTGGTAGATAGGCTACCTAGTGCTTACCACTCCCACAGATAAGCTAGAAGGCTTCCCTCCAACACAGAAAGGCTTGGGGGGGCGCAGAAGCTTACATACAGTCCTGGATACAGCAAATCTGTATCTGGACTAGACTAGTCACAGGAAAGGCAGGAAACAAGCGCAAACTCAGACTTTTTAACCAGAAAGTTGAAAGGTATGGAAAAACTGCCCAAATGGCCAATAAACTACAATTTCCAGGCCAGAAACCACTCCTTTTGTGGAAGATAGGCTATCTATTGCTTACCACTTCCACTGATAAGCTAGAAGGCTTCCCTCCAACACAGAAAGGCTTGGGGGGGGCTCAGAAGCTTACAAACAGTCCTGGATACAGCAAATCTGTATATGGATTAGAATAGTTATAGGAAAGGCAGGAAAAAAGCTTAGAACTTCTTTTTGTTTTTTTTACAGAAAAGCAGGTAAAACAGCAGTAAAAACAATTCAAATGCAGTGCAAGCTAGAAGACTTGAGTGTGTAGCAATATTAAAGGAAATACAGTTTACATAAATGCAATTAAATGCAAAAAAAACACTAAAAACAAGCACAGAAAGCAGTATCTTAAAAAAACCAAGCAAATACAGTTTAAATAAATACAATTAAATTAAAAAAAGGTCTAAAAACAAGCGCAGAAAGCAGTAAATTAGGAAAAAATCGAAATGGAGGCACTTAGAGTATCAGAAAACAATGCCAGCAAATATGTAAATAATTCAGTCAAGCAAAATGTAAGACAGTGCAGAACTCTGAACAGGTTAAAAAGTGCCAAAAAATATACTTATCAGCTCTATATTTCCAGATTGTTTGAGACCACACTCAGTCAGAACACAAGGAGATTCTAGCAATGGTATGCAGGACTTTATGGAGAGAAGGTTTTGTTAAGGGTTTGTCCACAAGAGTGTAGATCACAAATGCCTTCTTAAATGTAAAGTAATTTGCCTGAAGCACAAGTGCTAAGACCAAAGCTTAAAATGCTTAGAATAACAGATACATTTAATTAGGGTACTAACAAGCAGTATTAAATGCAGCAGAATAAAAGCACTTGAACACTTAAGAGCACACAGCAAAAATAAGGTTATAAAGTATGAAGAACACAATTACAGTAAAAGCAGATGAATAAAGTGTAATTTTTTTTAAAGTGGAGAGGAAGTAAACAGAAGTGTTCAAAGTCAAAGAAGCAAGGGTGTAGTCCTGCCCAAATAATCTCATTGCACTATGTTGAGTTATCAAATGAGACTGGACTGGGAGCAGTGGCCACAATCAGATTTACAGCAGGGGTGGGCAAATCCAAAGCTACCAAGTTTAAGACTACAAGAACACTTGGGAGGGAGGGCAGGGAAAAACAGTGCAGACAACAACAAAAGACAGAAACAATACAGCAAATATATAAATAATAAAGCAGTTATTTAAATACAGCACAGTGCATGTACTTATCAGTTTGGACTATCAGATGGGAAAAGATTCCAACTCTGCTCACAGTCAAGAGAATTTAGTTTTCTGCTATATCAGCTCTGCACAAATTCACAGAAATGCAGTCTGTAATGGAAGTACAACACAGAAAATACACCTCAGGCAATGACTAATAGCTAAGATGGGCTGGCTCAACAACCCCCACCTGAAACTAGCTCCTGAGCTACCCTGAGAAACAAAGTGCAGACAACAACAAAAGACAGAAACAATACACACATTCACAGAATATCCAATTGAGCCTATGCTACATCTTACATAACTTTTTTTGTTTTTTTGAGAGTCCTCAAACAGAACAAACAACCCCAACCCCCACCAAAACCTACCAACTTAATAATAACACTCAAAACTATGTACATTTTCAAATATTGAAGATTTTGCCTCTTAATAAGAAAAAAGTTGTAAGTTGATAGCCACACAGACAGGATAGAGTTAATCACAAAGAAAGGTTAGTCATGCTAAGATTCACGGTACAGTCTGTGCTATTACTAAGAGCTATTTGATTTTGTCTATCTTTATAGGTCTCCCAGCTGAGAAAACACTTGAATGTTTTCAGTGAACACTTTCTCCAAGCCATTTCTCTTTATCAAATTGTCTTCTAGTAACATGCAAACCAGACATAAAACTACTAAGGATACTTTGTTTACCAGGAAAAGCATTATAATATTCAATATTTTTTTTCTTTTACATGCTTTGCAATAAACTTGTTACTGGATAATGCCTAGGGTTTTAACCCAGACGTTCCCCTATGCAAGCATGGAAAAAGTACACTGATTTTTCTTTTGCCATACTCTCTTAAACCAGACCATTCCTCTTTTCCTTTTTTTTTTGTTTTTTACATTGCAGTGCCTACATTTCTTAAAACTGAACAAAGAAAAAGAGAGAAGGGAGACAAAGAAAAAAAATCACCTGTTTATATTAGTATCCCCATTGAATTAAAAAAAAAGAAAAAGAGAGAAAACTTTACTTCAAGTGTAATTGGTTTTGTCTTCTCTTTAAAGCTCTCCTAGTTGGGAAAACCCGATTGCTTTCAGAGAACATTATGTCCTAGCCAATTTCTCTTTTCTTTTTCCTCTCAGCCAATCCCCTTCCACCAGACTGTCTCCAGTTTCTTTGTCTCCATGGAGACATGAGAATCAGTCAGTTTCTCTGTATCAGATTGTTTCTGTAGAAACAGGAAGACCAGCGGCAGCATTGGTGCTAAGTATACATGCATTTGCTAGAAAAAAATACTCATAATATTCAATATTCCTTTTCATTTACTTGCTCTCTCTTAAAACTAATCAGTCTAAGGTCCTTAATCCAGTCATTTCACCAAGCAAGACTGGGAAAAAAGCACATTAATTTTAACTTTGTCATGTTTTTTAACCATTTTTTTTTACATTGCACTGCCTATATTTCTCAAAACTGTACAAGAAGAAAGAGAGAAGAGAGAAAAAGGAAAAAAAACAACATCACATGTGCAGAATCCCCATTATGCTTAAAAAATAGCATGCAAAGAAAAGTGTACACCACAAATACAGTGCTATTAAGAAAAGAAAATATTTTCTTTACTTAAAGCTAGCTTTCTCTCCTCTCTTCCCCTCCCCAAAGCATTTTCAGAACATTAATGACATAAAGTAGGGCATATACTTTAGAGTCTCCCACAAGTCCAACATATTGTGAAAGAGTCCAGTATTTCCAGATTTTCTTGTTCTGTCATATTTCACAAATTTAATTATTGCACTGTAATCCAACAATAAGTTACTGATTTTATGACTGTTCTCCATCACCCAAATCTTGTCTCTGCTTCATTTCCAACATAATGTTGACTCTTCAAGTCAGCTCTTGTGCTGCATTCCTTCTCTCCAACATTTTCCTTTGAAATACTGGAAAAGATTTCACAGGTACAGTCTCTCAGTGGTCTTTATTACCAGAAGAATAAAAAGCAGAATCTCCTTCTGTTTCACAGCTTATTTTTTGTTGGACAAACTTTTGTATTTCCTCCTTAGCATGCACTTCATCAAAAATGATTCTGTCCCTCCACAGAAGAATACTTTAAAGACAGCTGGATACAGCAGTTTGAATCTCATACCTGTGTCTCCAAATTCCTTGTATAGTGGAATGACTTTATTCCTCTACTGCCTGGTGTACAATGAGTAATTATTGTCCACAAACACTTTGCTGTCTCCCACTTTCAGTATTTTGTCATCCTGCCACAGTTTTGTCAGAATCTTCTTCTGCTGGTAGGATTGCATCTTTGCTATTAAAGGTCTAGGTTGCTTTCTTATAGCTAGGTTTGGATCACACACATGATCTGCCCTTTAAGCTAACAACTCCTGCTGTGGAATACCAGTCCAGTTGCTTATTTGTGCTTTCATAAAATTAATGCAGTCTGTTCCTTCCAGCTTCTCTGGTATAGCTGAAAATCTCAGGTTTTCCCTACATGCTCCATCCCCTAATTCTATTATTTTTGAAACATTTCTCCTTGAGCAGATTCAAATTCAGCCAGCCTTTTCTTCATTTTGACCTCTGATTTTTGCAGCTTTATCATCTCATCTGAATATCTGTTTAAAACTTCTTTCATTTTCCAGCCTTTTGTTGTTTGTGTTGATATACTCCATCAGTGTTTTGTTTATTTTAACCAGGTCTGTATGCAGTTGTCTTGCATCTTCCTATAGGTTACTGGAAGTCATGTCTGAAGGTTGCATTGCTTTTTGCTAAACAGCTGCAGAACTTTCCCCAGTCAGTGTTTCTTCCTCACTTTTTCTAGCTGATTTTTTCCAGGTCTTCTGTGTTTCTTTATTCCCGGCATCCAGGCAGTGCACTTCCTAGCCAGTTACTAAAATGTAACCATAAACACAAGTGTACTGGCCTTCTCTGCTGAGTTCCTGTTTTCACACTGGGAGAGCTAGAAACAAGCTGTTACTCAATGTGCAGCCATCTTGGAAGTCCCAGCTTGTTTCTCTAGTATTAGAAAAATCTAGCACTACTTGCAAACCTGAGGACTAGGTAAAATGTGCAAAATCAAGAAAAGAGTAATGTGTTGATATTTACATTTTTTGCAAATGATCCACCAGTGGGTATGATTTGTTTTGCTCTTTTCCCCCACTGGCTACCAGTCATCAGCTCCCTGACCTATTCAGTCCTTCATCACCAATGGTGAAAAATAGCCAAAAGTGGCCATCCTGTAGGCAGCTATTAGATGTGGTTTGAGATATTTTTTTCTTTTTGTGACCCTGTGCATGGTAGCTGTATATGATCTCCTTTGTAACCTACCTATGTGCACTGAAGAACTAGATGACTGTGTAAAAATTCTGCCTGACTGAACCTTTGGTGTAGGCCAGATATGTGCCATATGCATGAATCATGGGAAATACCAGGGTGGCAATTGGGTACATTGTATAGATTGTCTCAGGCATTTCATACCACCTGGCAGCTCAGTGATTGGAATCCTTTCCTGCTGATGTATTTCATTCCTTGTGCAAGCAGTGCCTTGATGTTAGTGTACATGAGATGTATGGCTCCCTGAACCTCAGAGAAATGGGCTATACTATAAAATGCCTGCGTAGTGGTGACTTTTCCTCTGCAATCCTAGAGAACCAGATAGATGCACTTATGCATACAGAAGTATGATGTCAAGGAAATGGTGTGAAAGATCAAGGCTGACAACTGCAATATCTATAATGTGACCCCCAAAGACTGGTGGAAGGTCTGTGTAGATAAGATGGTTATTTCAATCCCTTGACTTTACCTGTAGATGACACAATTTGACTAGGTCACATATTGTATTTCTTTCCACATCACAGAAGATAACTATCTACTGGTATGCTTTATGCCATTGTTTGCATGAATCACCTCATTTCCATTTAAATATGCAGTCATTTGAATGCAGTGAACATTGCACTATTTTCCCTTTTATGGCTGCAGTGTCTTTGAAACAGCAAACCCTACATAATGCCTCTACCTATGCTAATTTGCACAATGCATTGTACTAAATTGGTATATATCCCAATTCCAGTCTTAAAAAGCATATAGTAAGTAAACTTTAAACTTGGACTCGAGCTGTATCTGAAAAGCTTGTCATCACAGTGTACTGGAGCAATTCTGTCAAATTATAGAAGGATACAGAGTAGTGTTATATGTTTGTAGGGTGTTTTGAATGGCATTATATAGTAATTTGCACCTCATGCCATCTTTGTAGTATTTTTACATATGTATAATATTGCTATATTCATAACTGCTACTATAAACTGCCCGTTTAAAATACTTTAGCATATTTGACATCTGTATTTTGTGCAGTCACAGTTCATTTTTCAAAGTTGCAAAATCAGTTACAGGTCTTCCTCTTCTTATAAGGAGGTGACTTGCCCTAGTTTAATTTTTTGATTTGTATTTACAGTGAGGACCAGGTCCAGTAAAGGCCATTGTACTACACTGTTATGCATCTGTTTGTATGGCATCATCAAACCTTAATTCTGTCCTTGTGCTACTTTCAAGTTAATCAGCCCTATACCTAACCACTGTCTTCCACTTTCTGCCATCTCAAACAGCTTTTTAATCACTTTTGTAACTTTACCTTGATAAGACAGAGTGATCTCTTGACTGCCATGCTGTCCCTTGAATAACGATTCAATGTTCATCATACTGATCACTGCTGCAGTTGCCTATGTGGGTTATAGGATGTAACTGCTGGCCAGCTTCCAAAGCTTAAGGACAGACTCTATCTATGCACACAAGCTGTCAAGCAGCTCAAGCTGCACTGACTAAAAGACAAGTTTGGGTTCGAAGCCCTTCAGAGCTGTACTGCTGCCAAAAAGTATACTCTTATGAGGTTTTCAAGGATCAACGGTTGGCATGTGCTTTCTTTTCCAGGGCAGATAACTTCCCTTTGGGGAAAAAAACTTCCATTTTCTTAATGTTGTTGATGTTTTATTTCTTTCCTGTGAAGGAAAGTTATTTTTAAGTTAAGGGTGTTGTGGATTAATGGACTGTCAAGAGACTGTAACTCATCATTTTCTGTCAGTTTAAAAGTAGTGTAAAGCAAATTAAAACATTTTCTCTGTGGAGAGATTGTGTTTACTTTTCTTTTGTGAAGGTGGCATAGTGTTTTAAAGTGCGTTTTACTGTTTTTTTTTTTCTGTCAAGAAAGTAATGTTTGTGGACTGGTAATGTTTACCAGCAAATTGCTGCTTGTCTTTCTCTGGAAAGAGCTACCATTTTTGTCTTGACCATGGAACAGACTACCTGTCCCATGGTTGAAGTCCTTCTTCCAGCCACAAAAAGACAAAAAGAAAAAGTTAAGCAAACAGCCTTTGCCATCACAGGCTAGCAGCTTACCTCAGCCACAGGTGGGTGATTCTGCTGCAGCCAATTGCTGTACCTCAGACCTCATCTTTTACCATGGATCCTTCTTGTGTAGAACGTACAGCCACTATGGACTATGAATTAACCATGTCCTTTGTAGCTGTTGGGGTCCCATCAGTGGGCAAGGGACAGTCAATCTTGTTGGTCCTGGTAGAGGGAAGAGGGAATGTTTCCCCTGTTGTATCAGAATGCTGTGCCCATCACTGGGAAAGCAGCTGCTGCCATTAGTAACATGGTTGGCCCCCATTTACTGTCAACAAGAAACAGAAAACCAAGCATGTATCTATTCCCTGCAGATTTCTTTGGATAGGAGTAATTTACTGGGTCTTGCTAAGGGTTTGCTTCAAGCTATTGATCCTTCTTGTAAAGTAGTTTTTGGTAAAGAAATAGGGATTCCTCTTTTCCTGAAGAGTTTTAAGATTCTGAATTTGAACAGGAAGATGCAGGGATGGATACAAGGCTTTTTCCTCAGATTTCTGATTCAGACTCAGAGGCAAGCTCAGTGTCTGATTCTGCCTGTGGGGGGGTTCCTCTTTTCTCTGAGACTATTGCTAGAATATGCTAGTATTTTTCATGGGAGAACACTAAGGTTACTCAGTCCCTCAGAAAATAGGGTCTACTTTAGAATGACGAAAACGCAAAATGTTGAGCGCTCACATGTGATAAAAATCAGGAATTCAATATTGATTTTTTGGGATCGTAGTACAGTGAAGATCGGAATATTTGCCCTTTCCTCACTATAGTGCAATCTCGGAGTAGGAATATATATTTAGTGGGGGTGTGGTGGGCAGCCCCCCACAGTAGCGATTTTGAGTTCCTGATTATTCGCTCATGTGAGCGTTCGATAATTTGATTTTTCTTTGTTCTGACATAGACCCGGAAAATACTATGAGTTGTTACAAATGGACTTTCCAGATCCTTCACCAATTCCTACGGCTCTTTCTGCTTTAGAGGATGTAGGATGTTACTGCTTGCAATTTTCCTGATAACCAGCTGTACCTAAAAGGCAGATAGGATATATAAAGTTTCTCAGTCTTTTAATTTTTTTATGCACTATTCCCAAACGTGACCCAACTGCTATAGCTTTTAGATTACACTGTTGCTAAGCACTTAGTTAATTCCAGTTGTACTATTTCTGATGAGGATGGGAAAATTATTGACAGGTATGGGAAAAAGTGTATACTTCTGCAACTTTCATTTTGAATTGTCAGGCTGTTGTATTAAAGTTTGTTCTGACAAACTGTGAAAGTATGAGGAATGATTTTTTTTCTGCAGTTTCTTCTTGTGAGGAAAAATATGTTTTAACTAACTTAGTTTGTTCCATTGCACAGGTTGGTACTCATTGTTAACAGTGTGCGTATGACTGTTGCTACTTCTTCCAGGGCTATGACCAGTGGTACTGTTTAAGGAGGTTTGCATGGCAGCATTCTCTGAACCTCCCATATGATGTTATAAATTAGATTTTAAATTATCCCTTGGATAGAGATTTAGTGTTTGGCTGCTATGCAGCGGTGATCAAAAAGTGTGACAAAAAGGGCTAGTTGGGCAGGATTGGGATACAGTGCTGAGGAATCCTTGGTTAGAGATGCTACACTATCTATAAAATAAGAGGTGAACTGTATTGCAGTTCAACTGGTGTGCTATTAGGACAGGAATTTCGGTTGGATTATTGGCCAGGATGTAAGATTTCTATAATGGATGTCTAAAAATTTCAGGGTTGTGTTTAGTATTAGTCTAAAAGTTATTATATGGTATAGTCTTTGTCTTCATTTATTTGCTTTTTAGTACACTTGCAAAGCATTCTGAAAGTTTAAAGATTTTGAGGTGTTTTATATTCTTGCCATTCATTCCATGCTTTTTCCCTATCATGAATTAGCACTCTACTCTTTTTGAGTGGCCACGTTCCATTATTTGTTTTTAGTCTCTTCCTTCTAAGAGGTGCAAGGCTATTTGGGATATGTATTAAAGTTTTATAGGTTCATAGGTGTGTACTAGGCTAATGGCGCTGGAGCCTTTACAAGCTTAGCCCATAGGATTACCCTGGCACCGTGCCACCCGACATTAATTCCCAGTGCCTCTGTCGAGTAGAGCCACTGGAGTGATCCCCGGGGTGAATTTGTATTTCCTATCCACTCATCAAGATTTCTCTTGAAGAGGGCCAGTGAGGTGCTCTGTTTGACATGTACGGGAAGTCTATTCCATAGCATGGGCAGTCTCTGGGTTATGAACCTGTCCCTCCAGCATGTTCTGTTAATTGTGGTAATGAGGTTGAGGTCTCTAGAGCATGTGGTGTGGAGGGAATGGGATTTCTTTAGCTGTAGCATTTCTAACAGAGCTGGTTCAGACATGGCTTTGTAATTCAAGCAGAGATTGCCTCTAAGTAGGTGATATGAGACAGAGAATAGTTGGAGTTTTTTTGAGTCTGTCCATATAGGATAAGTGTTTAAGGGC
Source organism: Protopterus annectens (assembly GCF_019279795.1). Lineage (NCBI taxonomy): Eukaryota > Metazoa > Chordata > Ceratodontiformes > Protopteridae > Protopterus > Protopterus annectens. The sequence goes on along the minus strand of NC_056748.1, from coordinate 641,500,642 downwards.
TTGGATCCTCTTTGTGAGGTACTTTTGTGGCCACTCCAGTTGTTGCAGGTGTCTAGTGAGGTACATGCCAAATGGGGCATTGTACTTGATGATTGGCCTAATGAGGGAAGAGTAGAGGGAGACAATGACCTCTTTCTTCCTGGAAGCAAAACCTTTAGTAATGAGATGTGCCACATAGAAGGACTTTCTGACCACAGTGGCAATGTGGTGGTCAAAAAAGAGGTTGCTGTCAACCTGTGTTCCCAGATCTCTTATAATGCCTTCTGTGTTCAGTGGACTACCATCGTTGTGGTAATTCATAGGAACTGGGTTTTTTCCCAAAGGGGATGACGACACATTTTTTGGCATTGAGCTTAAGGCCATGGTTCTGACACCAGTCATTGGTCTCAGTGAAGCCTTTCTGCAAGATGTCCACATCACTTGGGAAGTTAATAATGGTTCCCAACTTGCAATCATCTGCGAACTTCGTCAGCCAGAGTCCCTTTGTGTTGGCCTGGACTTCTGAGAAGTAGATACCAAACAGGAGAGGAGTCAGCTACTTTCACACTGTGGGTTCTATCTGTGAGCCAGTTTGCAACCCACCTAGTGATTTAGGGGTGGTTGCCTAGTTTAGTGAGTTTTTCTGTGATTCCTGAGTGGGGAATGGTATCAAAGGCCTTGGCCAGATCAAGGTGGGCTGTATGAACCACCTTGCCTTCATCCACAGCTCTGGTGACTGACTTAAAGAAGTCGACCAAGTTGAGAAGGCATGATCTACCCTTCACAAAACCAAACTGTGTGGGATCCAGAGTTTTGAGATTCCCAATATCCTTGTTTATTAGGTCCATGATGATGCATTCCATAGCTTTGCATATCAGACTTGTCAGGCTAATGGGGCAATAGTTCCCAGAGTCTGTAGTCACCCCTCCTTTGTGGAGAGGGATGACTGTAGCAGTGCACCATTCAGTAGAGACAAAGCCTGAGGTGAGGCTGTGATTGAACAGGTCACACAGGTGAGGTGCCAGTTCACTCTATAGTTCATGTAGAACACAACTAGGGATATTGTCAGGTCCCATAGAAGCTGTATTCTTGGCCATGGACAGTGCTGTTTTAACCTGTGCATCAGTAATACTAGGTACTTGGCAATCTACTGGTATTGTGATTGGTCCTTTGGGGGGGGGTAAAGTTGGCACTGAATTTGTTGGCCAGTATATTGGCAATATCTGTTGGCTCGGTATAAGAGGTACCATTGTGCAGTAGCTCAGAGCAAATCTGAGCATTGCCACGGAGATTCTTTGCATAACTATAGAAGGCCTTGTTGTTGTCTTTACTATCTGCTGCAATTCTGTTTTCATAGCTAGCTGAGAGGATTTGATAAGGGATCTCAACTTTTTGTTGAGGCTGATAAGGGAGTTTTTCCAGTCTTCGGATGTTACTGAATTCATTTACTGCGTCGTCTAAGGAGAGGATTTTTAGGAAGCTCTAGTTAATAGAGGATACTGCAGTAATGAACATTTCTGGGTTAAACCTGGAAAGGTTGTGAGTTGTTTTAAAAATATGATGTTTACCTGGATGTGTGAGATGTCTGGTCATATAGATTGGGGAGATGATCGGTGAGAGAGTCTGACATCGTACTTGTGGTATTGTATTTACTAGGCTCTGATTCTAGGATCCAATATAATAGGAAATTTGATGTCTTGCCATAATGTATTGGGTATTAATTAGTTGCATGAAACCATATAAATTAATGTTAAATATAGGGGAGGAGTTAGAGTTTATGCCCAAGCAATTGACATTCACATTACCTAGTAATATTTTTTTCTTGTGAAAATGTTATGGATATCCAATGTAGGATATCTTCCACTGTATTGTTTCCAGGAGGGATGTAAAGGACAGTAATATATATTTGTTTATTTTGAGGAAAGCAGTAAGAAGCTCTTCTGAACTGAATTTTGGTATTGGTTTAAGTGGAAATCTGGTAGGTGTTGGGAAATGTTAAAGCAATTACAGCACATTTTCTCTTTATACGGTTATTATGGATGGTATTATAAGCAGGAGGTATAACTTTGTAGTCATTTATGCTGGGTTTAAGCCAAGTTTCAGCTACACCAAGAATGTCAGGCTTATGTTGGGTAATTTAGGCATGTAGATCAGCAGTTTTATTTTTTATGTTTCTAATATTTATTGCAACAACAATTAGACCACCAGGGTTGAGGATTGGTTGTTGTTGGGTTAGAGAAGGTCAAATTATAGCTGATAGCAATCAGTTTATAGCCAGTAAAAAGCAATTAAAAAGAAATACGAAGTGAAATAGGTTTTTTGTCATTTCTTGAGGTTAAATAACTGGTATATGCAGTATAGTCTTCTGGTCGTGAAAAGGATACTAGCTGACTTAAGAAGAAGTCCTTAGAGTGTACTTATTATTTCACAGATTTTCATTCACAGAGCAGGCATGTAGTTGACTGATTAAAGTTAATATAGAGCAAGATTCTTCATGATATATGTGCTTATGGCAGAGTTCCTGCAGTGCTGAGGTCAGATGTAGTGACTGCAAGCTATTATGCTATGACAAAATTCTCAGAAAATTTGTAGGAGTAAGGCCTTTGGTAGGCCTTATTGATAGGCAACATATTGCAGTTAATGAGGACATTACACACAGAGAGAACTGACACATGCTCTTTTATTTAGGAATAGCTGAGGTCCATATCATACAAGTGTCTAAGTTTTATCTAGGTCACACGCCGACTGGCTGACAAGAATATGATACTGGGTACCATTCCATGGAGTTTGTGATCTGCTTCCAGTTGAAATCATAGGTCTGCAGAGACCTGCAAAGGTTTCTCTAAACACTATTTGGCAAATCTGATGGGATTGGTTATCTATATCAGAGCCAAGCTTTGTAGAGAAGCTGTTTGTGATCCCAACCCTGGAGAATATTCTTGACTTGGATAAGAAGAGATTCCTGCTTTACTAATGACTTTAGACCTTGAATCTGGCAACAAGAATGAATAATTTTCTTTCTTCCATGAACTTTTTGATGAGGAGTGGAATCACTGGGAATGGTGGAAATATGTGTGTGAACTTTCTGTGTCACAGAAAGAGAATGCATTTGTTGCTGCCTACTCCTTGTCTTGCTAAACTGAACTGAACAGGAGGAGGATTGCTGCCTCCCATATGGCAAATAGCTCAATCTTTGAAGTGCCCTATTTATGATAAATTCTGACATGCAATGGCTTTTGAGCCTTCATTTCCAAGACACAACTGGAGATGTGGTCCTGGGCATCTTCTAGTTGATTTACCTCCCTGGGGTCTTGAAGGATATGGAAAGAATGACTTATGACCCTTTCTATGGCCCAGTATTAGATGGACATTGCAGATCTTGCACGAGAGATATGACTTTATACCCACTTGACTTTTTTGGTACAATACAACAGACTAGTCTGAACTGATAAAGCGATGACATGGTCATAGTTTATTCTTCAAATGCTGCAGGTCCATTAGAACTGCCCTCAGCTCCAACTAGTTGATCTGGAGCTCCCTGAGTGGTGGTGGTTGTGTGGGGAACAAACTCCTTGCAATGTGTAGGAACCCAGGAGAGCTCCATAAGCTGCTAGCAAATCATCCTCATCAGTACTTATGATGGCTTAACTGTGAGAAGAGAAAATCAACCAGAAGGTTGGTGGAAGTTGTCCACCACTCATCCATCACCACAGTAAGGATTATGAACATGTTTTTCCCTGAAGATATTAGAGTTCACTGCAGCATATCCATCCTAGCACAGTGGATATTATGGTAGTCATCAAGACTAGAGAATAAAGCTGGAATTGAGCATGGAGCCTGTGATGCATCTTTACTGAGGGGCCAAAGTTATGATATCCTGGGATATTTCCATGGTCAGGAATTAGTGGAGTTGGGACATTTTGATAAACAACTACCTCTGATCAGCAAATATGAGAGACTTTCACCAATTTATGGTCATCTCCAGGGAAGTATTTTATGGGCTACTGAAAAAGGGAAACTTCTAGTGAGTCTGCAGATGGGATTCAAAATGAGTTAGAATTTGTCCATCCTTTCTGAGACCTGAAGAAAATGGCATGCCCTTCTTCTAGTCTCTACAGTCATTTTGAGCAGAAGAGCATGGATGGATCCACCAACAGAGCTCTTTCAGTGGAAGTGGTAATGGGGTCTAAAATGTGCCCTGGAGGAACATGTTCGGAATGTACAGATCCTTTGTGATGGTTCTGCAAGCTGAGGGGAACTGTGGAAAACATTCCCTCAGTGAGCAGTCCCACAATGAATTTATAAGTGTGGCAAAGTGGCTGATGGTGTCCATCTCTTAAGAATGTTTTTCAAATTTGGACCCCTCTTATATGTAATCTTTGGTTTATTCCCTAAGGCAACCAATAAATGTTCATTGTTTCTGATAATTGACCAATTCTTGTACAACATATCTTTTAGATACTTGTGATCTAATGAATAGGTTAGCAAAAAACTAACGTGATATGATGTATTTTCAATATTAACTTCATTCACACTATCATTGACCATATTAGTCGGGGATATTGCAAGCTCTAAATGGGGTCCTGAATTAACTTGTAACAGTGGTAGAAAGTGTCCTAATTTTCGTTTCTGTACAACTTCAGATCTAATAGCTCTAATAAAATATTCAGGATAGCCCCTATTGATGAACATGTTCTGTAACAAATCACATTCACATTCAAAATCAAAAATGTCTGAGGTCATGCGAGCTGCCCTAACCATTTGTCCTTTGATGACTGCACGTTTCTGATGCATTGGATGGCAACTAGAAAAATGCAAAAAACTGTTCGAATATGTAGGTTTCCTGAAAATTCTACTCTTATAGGAATGTTCTACTCTATCTTTGTACAATGAGACATCCAAAAAATTAATGGCTTCAGATCCTGTCTCGTATGTAAATTCTAGAAAAGAAGTAGAATTTGAAATTGATTCTATGAATCCAAAAATATCTTCTGGGTCCCCTTTCCATAAACAAAACATATCATCCTGATACCTAGTGTACCAGGAGACATTGTTATTAAACAATGGGTTTGTAAATAAATGGGTATGTTCCCAGTGGGCCATTACGACATTAGCGAATGCGCCTCCACATGGGGAACCCATGGCGACTCCAGATTTCTGTAAAAAGAATTTGTTATTAAATGTCATGAAATTATTAGTTAATATAAGATCCAATAAGGACGTTATTAAATAAATATCACTGGAATCGATTTTATTCTTTACCAAAAATTCAGATACCCATTCAATCCCTAAATCATGGGGGATAACTGTGTATAGATCTTTGACATCTATTGTTATGAATGTGCTATTTTCGTGGTATGTAAGTTTATTGATCTCTTCCAAAAATGACCACGAATCTTTACAAATCTGAGGTTGTTTGGATAAAATTGGCTTTAGTAAATTATCGATAAGTTTTGCACATCCATAAGTGATTGAACCACGACCATCTACAATTATTCTAAAAGGTGGATCAATAACGATTTATGGATTTTTGGGGCTCCAAATATAGCGGAATGATTGGTGCTCCCATAGAAATATATTCATACTGTTGAATGTCAACAGAAGATTCAATAAACAATTCTTCGATACATTGTTTGATTTTTCTATAAGCCCCGTTTACCTCATTTCTAGATATTTGACTATAGGATTCCGTATTAAGATGTTTTTCAATCTTGTCGTTATATGTTTGTTGGTCCATAAAGACAAGACCGCCTCCCTTATCGGGTTTCATTACCCTAATATCAGTGCTTTTAATTAAGGTGATAAGGTTGGATTCATCTTCAGTGAGATTTTTACTGTGCTTGTTCCTGTGAGAACTAGCTATATTTCTTATGTCTAGTTCACACATTTTATCAAAAATGTGTAAATCAGGATGTAGTGGTGGATTATATTGACTAGAAACCCTTAAAATATTAGTAATAGAGGGGTTATTACCCATAAGCATATTTAAATTGAGCTTTCGTGTATACAATTTTAAGTCAATAATAGTTTCTGCCACATCTATAGTCTTATCTGGTACAAAAGACAAGCCTTTGGATAAAAGGTTTACCATCTGTTCATCAATGGTCAATGTGGAATAATTAAAAACCTTGAAATCTCCTGCTGATGACACCAATATTAGTGCAGAATGATGATGGTCATCATGCCTCGTCTATACCAGCTAATGAGCCAGTTCAAAATGTACAGCTCCGACGGAGTGAAAGACTCATTAATCAGCAAAATAATAGAAATAATAATAATAATAACAATTGTTCCGTAGGAAATAATAACCAATCTAATCAGGGTTTTCACCCCAGGAACAACAAACGTTCGAACAACAACAGGAATACGAACGTCAATTCCTCATTAACGAGGAATACCAGGAGGCAACCCAAGAGATAGAGTTTTTGGCTACCAATAATACACCTCCCTTAAAAATATTGGTGTCATCAGCAGGAGATTTCAAGGTTTTTAATTATTCTACATTGACCATTGATGAACAGATGGTAAACCTTTTATCCAAAGGCTTGTCTTTTGTACCAGATAAAACTATAGACGTGGCAGAAACTATTATTGACTTAAAATTGTATACACGCAAGCTTAATTTAAATATGCTCATGGGTAATAACCCCTCTATTACTAATATTTTAAGGGTTTCTAGTCAATATAATCCACCACTACATCCTGATTTACACATTTTTGATAAAATGTGTGAACTAGACATAAGAAATATAGCTAGTTCTCACAGGAACAAGCACAGTAGAAATCTCACTGAAGATGAATCCAACCTTATCACCTTAATTAAAAGCACTGATATTAGGGTAATGAAACCCGATAAGGGAGGCGGTCTTGTCTTTATGGACCAACAAACATATAACGACAAGATTGAAAAACATCTTAATACGGAATCCTATAGTCAAATATCTAGAAATGAGGTAAACGGGGCTTATAGAAAAATCAAACAATGTATCGAAGAATTGTTTATTGAATCTTCTGTTGACATTCAACAGTATAAATATATTTCTATGGGAGCACCAATCATTCCGGCTATATTTGGAGCCCCAAAAATCCATAAATCGTTGGCTGATCCACCTTTTAGAATAATTGTAGATGGTCGTGGTTCAATCACTTATGGATGTGCAAAACTTATCGATAACTTACTAAAGCCAATTTTATCCAAACAACCTCAGATTTGTAAAGATTCGTGGTCATTTTTGGAAGAGATCAATAAACTTACATACCACGAAAATAGCACATTCATAACAATAGATGTCAAAGATCTATACACAGTTATCCCCCATGATTTAGGGATTGAATGGGTATCTGAATTTTTGGTAAAGAATAAAATCGATTCCAGTGATATTTATTTAATAACGTCCTTATTGGATCTTATATTAACTAATAATTTCATGACATTTAATAACAAATTCAATTTACAGAAATCTGGAGTCATGGGTTCCCCATGTGGAGGCGCATTCGCTAATGTCGTAATGGCCCACTGGGAACATACCCATTTATTTACAAACCCATTGTTTAATAACAATGTCTCCTGGTACACTAGGTATCAGGATGATATGTTTTGTTTATGGAAAGGGGACCCAGAAGATATTTTTGGATTCATAGAATCAATTTCAAATTCTACTTCTTTTCTAGAATTTACATACGAGACAGGATCTGAAGCCATTAATTTTGGATGTCTCATTGTACAAAGATAGAGTAGAACATTCCTATAAGAGTAGAATTTTCAGGAAACCTACATATTCGAACAGTTTTTTGCATTTTTCTAGTTGCCATCCAATGCATCAGAAACGTGCAGTCATCAAAGGACAAATGGTTAGGGCAGCTCGCATGACCTCAGACATTTTTGATTTTGAATGTGAATGTGATTTGTTACAGAACATGTTCATCAATAGGGGCTATCCTGAATATTTTATTAGAGCTATTAGATCTGAAGTTGTACAGAAACGAAAGTTAGGACACTTTCTACCACTGTTACAAGTTAATTCAGGACCCCATTTAGAGCTTGCAATATCCCCGACTAATATGGTCAATGATAGTGTGAATGAAGTTAATATTGAAAATACATCATATCACGTTAGTTTTTTGCTAACCTATTCATTAGATCACAAGTATCTAAAAGATATGTTGTACAAGAATTGGTCAATTATCAGAAACAATGAACATTTATTGGTTGCCTTAGGGAATAAACCAAAGATTACATATAAGAGGGGTCCAAATTTGAAAAACATTCTTGAGAAAAAACATAATATTTGCATTACACATTCAAACATAAAAGGAATGTTCAAATGCGGTAGCTGCCAACAATGTAAGTTTATATTCACTGGACATACTTGTGTCATCAATGAAAAGAAGTATTTTCTTAAAGTAAAATATAATTGTGATAGCAAGATGGTGGTCTACGCTGCATTATGCCAACAATGTAATGGATTTTACATAGGAAAAACGGAGAGAAAATTTAGGCAGAGAGTGTATGAACACATATATGCTATCAATAAAGGTGACCCCAATAATGCTCTAGCAAAGCATGTTTCCCAGCATCCATCTCATACATTTAAATTCATCATTCTTCAACAAAGAATTTTGAATATTAGAGGGGGTCCTTGGAAATTGAATTTAGAACTAGATGAGTTAAAATGGCAAATTTTGACAAATGCACAGTCATATCCTGGTTTAAACGAAACTATGTCAATTAAATGTATGTTAAAATTACTGTCATTAAATAGATAGATGTGTGAACATTGTTTCAAAACGTTTTTAAAAGGTTTTTTGAAAAAATATTTTTGAAAATTTTCACAAAAATTTTAAAAATCTTTGGAAATTTTTAAACTTTTCCACATACACTAGTAATAATATTGGAATATTCATAAACATCTTTGTATATCTATAATGTTTAGGATGGTTAGGGTTATAAATTAATTTGTACATCATAAACTGCATGGTTTAATTAATAACAAATATTCACTTATTGATGAATATTTAAACAAGTAATGCGTTTAAGCCTGGTTTGTGTGGTATTTTTGATTTCATGTTGATTTTAATTTATCAAGTATAATAATTCATATATTATAAGAACATATACATCCCATTGACAGCAGTTTGTTTCCGATTAGGGATGTATAATTCAATGTATTTATAATATTAAGCATATGTATTTATGAATTACTATATAAATGTACGTGAATTGATGCAGTCATTTTCTGTTAAAGTGGTGAGGTTTCTATACCTTTTTAAAGGTTACACGTATATATTTTTAAAGGTTATATTTGGTCTGTATTTTAAGAAAATTTATAGTTACTGATCATTGCCCTTTTAATTAGTAATAATCAATTAAGTAATGAATGTATATAATCTGTTAGTAATGTAGTATTCACTGTTTGTCTGAAGAAGGCTTAGTAAGGACTAAGCCGAAAGCGCTTACAATAAACGGTGAACATTATCTTGGGTCTATTCTTATTGTTTCCAGTTCCGTTTGGTTTGTCTTTTTACCAGTTTCTTTTTTGGTTATTCGTCTAATATTTATTGCAACAACAATTAGATCACCAGGGTTGAGGATTGGTTATTGTTGGGTTAGAGAAGGTCAAATTATAGCTGGTAGCAATCAGTTTATAGCCAGTAAAAAGCAATTAAAAAGAAATACGAAGTGAAATAGGTTTTTTGTCATTTCTTGAGGTTAAATAACTGGTATATGCAGTATAGTCTTCTGGTCGTGAAAAGGATACTAGCTGACTTAAGAAGAAGTCCTTAGAGTGTACTTATTATTTCACAGATTTTCATTCACAGAGCAGGCATGTAGTTGACTGATTAAAGTTAATATAGAGCAAGATTCTTCATGATATATGTGCTTATGGCAGAGTTCCTGCAGTGCTGAGGTCAGATGTAGTGACTGCAAGCAATTATGCTATGACAAAATTCTCAGTAAATTTGTAGGAGTAAGGCCTTTGGTAGGCCTCATTGATAGGCAACATATTGCAGTTAATGAGGACATTACACACAGAGAGAACTGACACATGCTCTTTTATTCAGGAATAGCTGAGGTCCATATCATACAAGTGTCTAAGTTTTATCTAGGTCACACGCCGACTGGCTGACAAGAATATGATACTGGGTACCATTCCATGGAGTTTGTGATCTGCTTCCAGTTGAAATCATAGGTCTGCAGAGACCTGCAAAGGTTTCTCTAAACACTATTTGGCAAATCTGATGGGATTGGTTATCTATATCAGGAGCCAAGCTTTGTAGAGAAGCTGTTTGTGATCCCAACCCTGGAGAATATTCTTGACTTGGATAAGAAGAGATTCCTGCTTTACTAATGACTTTAGACCTTGAATCTGGCAACAAGAATGAATAATTTTCTTTCTTCCATGAACTTTTTGATGAGGAGTGGAATCACTGGGAATGGTGGAAATATGTGTGTGAACTTTCTGTGTCACAGAAAGAGAATGCATTTGTTGCTGCCTACTCCTTGTCTTGCTAAACTGAACTGAACAGGAGGAGGATTGCTGCCTCCCATATGGCAAATAGCTCAATCTTTGAAGTGCCCTATTTATGATAAATTCTGACATGCAATGGCTTTTGAGCCTTCATTTCCAAGACACAACTGGAGATGTGGTCCTGGGCATCTTCTAGTTGATTTACCTCCCTGGGGTCTTGAAGAATATGGAAAGAATGACTTATGACCCTTTCTATGGCCCAGTATTAGATGGACATTGCAGATCTTGCACGAGAGATATGACTTTATACCCACTTGACTTTTTTGGTACAATACAACAGACTAGTCTGAACTGATAAAGCGATGACATGGTCATAGTTTATTCTTCAAATGCTGCAGGTCCGTTAGAACTGCCCTCAGCTCCAACTAGTTGATCTGGAGCTCCCTGAGTGGTGGTGGTTGTGTGGGGAACAAACTCCTTGCAATGTGTAAGAACCCAGGAGAGCTCCATAAGCTGCTAGCAAATCATCCTCATCAGTACTTATGATGGCTTAACTGTGAGAAGAGAAAATCAACCAGAAGGTTGGTGGAAGTTGTCCACCACTCATCCATCACCACAGTAAGGATTATGAACATGTTTTTCCCTGAAGATATTAGAGTTCACTGCAGCATATCCATCCTAGCACAGTGGATATTATGGTAGTCATCAAGACTAGAGAATAAAGCTGGAATTGAGCATGGAGCCTGTGATGCATCTTTACTGAGGGGCCAAAGTTATGATATCCTGGGATATTTCCATGGTCAGGAATTAGTGGAGTTGGGACATTATGATAAACAACTACCTCTGATCAGCAAATATGAGAGACTTTCACCAATTTATGGTCATCTCCAGGGAAGTATTTTATGGGCTACTGAAAAAGGGAAACTTCTAGTGAGTCTGCAGATGGGATTCAAAATGAGTTAGAATTTGTCCATCCTTTCTGAGACCTGAAGAAAATGGCATGCCCTTCTTCTAGTCTCTACAGTCCTTTTGAGCAGAAGAGCATGGATGGATCCACCAACAGAGCTCTTTCAGTGGAAGCGGTAATGGGGTCTAAAATGTGCCCTGGAGGAACATGTTCGGAATGTACAGATCCTTTGTGATGGTTCTGCAAGCTGAGGGGAACTGTGGAAAACATTCCCTCAGTGAGCAGTCCCACAATGAATTTATAAGTGTGGCAAAGTGGCTGATGGTGTCCATCTCTTAAAAGAATGAATTCATTGGCACTGAAGGAGACAAGGCAATATATCATTTGCCAAGATAAGAAGAGAAAGACATAGAACTAGAAACATGGGGTAAATGAGGTACTGTAGAGAGATGAGGGTATGTTTCCAATGATTTAGCTCTTGGGAAGGCTGATTTAAGAGCACTCATTTCAGGAAATGGGGATCCAAGATCTTGTTTCTGAACACATCCATGTCTGTGGCCATAGCTAAAACAATCAGAACAGTTTGTTTGTCAGTGTGAATTATGGTATTGCAATTTTAATGATGTAGACAGGACTTCATAAAAATCCTTCTTGTGACCAGATTACTGGTTGTCCACAAGTTTGTTCACAGCTTTACTTACTAGGTGAGACTAGAATCAATCAGAACAGATGAGATTACTATTTGAGGGCTTTAATCCCCAGTATGTCAGGGATGTAAATGCTCTTGCAACATGTATAAAGAAACAATGATGCCTTATCTAATAAGATGACAAAATGCTATGATATCTTGAAATTATGCTTTACAAAAGAGGTCATATTGGGCCAGCAATATCAGGCAACATGTTAGAGAAGACAGAAGCCTTCTCAATCACTGAAGTAGTAGACTGATTCTGTCTCCAGTCTTTCTTTGCGGCATCCCAAGTGATAGCTGTGTATGATGGATAATCCATGACTCCTTAAATACAACTCTTAATCAAACACAAACAATAATATTGTTCTTGCTAGACCCAATGAACCTCCCCAACTTATTGGACCCAACAGAAATCACTGAAACTTAAAGTACAAACTGGTTTTCCCCATAAGTGTCTTCACTTTGTACATAGCCAAAATAGTCACCTGACCTGTTTACATCAAAGTCAGACAATTAAATGACAGAATTAGAACATTACTTTTTTTTTTTTTTTTTTGCGAACTTTCATTATGTATATAGATTTAACTGTAGTGGCATCTAGTGGTATGTATTACTAATAGCAGTGTCAAAAAGAACAGTCTTAACAACAGTAACAGTGGTGTCCAGTGGTATATGTAAATCATAGAACTTTATTTTAACCTGATTAATTCAAAACCAAGCAATCGTGTGACAGAAATTTGAAAAAACTTATTATAACCCTCACTATTTATATAGAGGTAGCTGCATGCAGTTCAACAGTGACTATGCATTTGCTTTGATGCCATAAATTAATATAAGAAAACATTGATATTCTTAAAATTAGAGATCATAGCTTTATATAAAATTTTGTAAACAAAACTTCTAATCAAAGTAACAGTGGCATCTAGTGAAGTGCACAACTAACAGTGCAAAAGCAACAATCATATTACCACAGTAATAGTGGCATTTAGGGAAGTGCACAAATAACAGTGCAAAAGCAACAATCATATTGCCACAGTAATAGTGGCATTTAGTGCAATACATAATTTATAGCACTACAATTAGACCTGGTTTACATATAGCACTTAAAGTAAAATATCTTTCTTTTTTTCTTTTTGCTTAGGCAGTGGTCACACTGGAATTTATGGATACCATCCTGTACCAATTTGACTTCACCAATAAAAGTAAACAGTCGCTGATGATAAGTTTGAATATTTTTAAAAATAAAACTTCTGTCTCTTTTATACCTTATATCATTCATGTGTTAGGAGACATGGTCCTTAAAAGCTCGTAATGTCTGTCCTATATACAAAGATAATACATGAACATATTGCTGTGTACATTACCCATTCAGTCTGTCAAGTAATATTGTGTCTAATATCAAATGTCTTACTGGTATTTACAGTACTGAAGTGTCCGGTTTTACAAACATGCTGGCATTGGATACAATTCCCACAAGAGTTGCAACAATATTTATTACCCATTAAGATTTTATTTTTATCCAAGAGCTTCCTATACCATTTCAACTGCTCATTAATGGTTTTTCCACATCAAAAACTAAATATACATCTGCCTGCTAATTATGTACCAAAGAAAGCCTTATTCTTTAATAAATACCAATTTGTATCTAGCAGTTGCCTAATTAAACAAAAAAATACTACCATAAGTAGTAACTAATTTCAAAGGTGCAGAATCACTTACTTCTGTATGTCTAGGTCTATATTCTAATAGGTTTTATCTTTCACTGATCTTAATCCAATCCAAACAAGTCTCAGTGGTTCTTTCATTACACCCTCTAAGCTCTAAGTTATTTATGAAGTTACAGGATTCTTTTTTGAGATGTTTAGAATGAGTACAAATTAATTTTAGTCTTGTATGTTGAGACATGGGTGAATTTTCATGGTTTTTGTGGTGGCAGCAACGCATTCCTTATAAAAGGTTTACTGTATAATGAGATATGTAGTGAGTTATGCAAAAATGTGGTTTCAGTAACATCTTAATAGCTGATGTTAAATAAGTTACATTCTACAACAAATGTTATGCTGTATTCATTCTCATTCAAATATTGCAGAAACTAATTTAAAAGGGCCAAATCCCCTTTCCAGACAACTCATACATCACCAAAAGACCTAAGCCACATACTGATATGTTGTATGAATTTATTATCCCAGTGATTTCAATTGTTTCTAATTAGGTGGAGTTCACCGTGTCTTCATTTTTTGAGTACTGGAACAATATTAACATTTTTTAGTCAAAGTTCCATACACAGACAGCAAGGGTCTTGCACCAAATGCTTAGTTTATATATAGTTATTTATTTTTTGGCAGGTCCATTAAAGACCCCTTTGACTCTGTTTATACAAACACTAAGGTTACTCATCCATGGGAGTAAGAGATTGCATCCCTTCCTTCAGAATTCAATTATATCACTGTTAGTATATATACAACATCAAATTACATTTAGCTGCATGTATTGTCTGAATGTGAGACTCAAAGAAGTTACATGGATTAAAGGAATAGGTATGGTACACTGATCTTATTCCCTAGAAACTTTGCCATGCATTTTTGTGGGAAGGAATAGGAGCTCGAGTCCATTCCAATCTGTTCCTTTTAAGCTTGAAACATCTCAAAATGAAGAGTTATCTGGAGGATAAGTGGGTAAGGAGTATATTGTCCTCTGTCTCTGAGACAGTGGCCTTGGGATCCTCTGTACTATCAGATTTTGAGAGAATATTACAGCATTTATTAACCATGGCTGCAAGATTGTGCATGTAAATGTTCCAAAATGAGAGTGTAACCTGCTTGTAACTGGTACTAGGGATTTGCAATGGACATTCAATCACACACAATTAAAGCAGCTAAAGCAGCATATTCAGAGAAAATGCCTGTACCAGGTGTCTTATGATGCAGGTTGCGGACAAACGCCATCATTGTGTTCTCCCGGACCCATGACTCAAGCTTTCACTAAATGTTAAGCATTTGCTTAATGTTAGGGCTTTGAATGTGAGACTCAACATTGAATGATCTAATGAGTCCTCCTTGATTTGGATCTACCTGCAAATGTGGACATGAAGCTTATCCTAGAAGAATTATTGTCAGTTGCAAGCACCACTGATCTTTGACTGGATGACTCAAGAAACCATTCCTCTGAATCATATTGATCAATCACAGGCTCCAGCCTACCACCCAGGAGCATGGTATTGCAAGAACCTTTGGCTATGTTCAACAGGGAGGAAGCTAGGCTCCATGTCTCCCAGTCACATTGTACTTGATCTAAGATGAGGAATGATATGTTTAAAAGCTGCCCAGCACCCCCGTGTAGGACAAAACCAGTTCACTGGATTTAAATATACCTACTATGAGGTCACCCAATAGTGGAGAAAAAAAAGAAAACTCCATTGTCGGTGAAACTTGTGCAAAGAGTGAGATCATCTCCTTCAGGTTTTGTGGGGATTGACTAAACACAAGTGTGATGCCCCACCACTGGCCCAGTAATCAAGGAGCCTCAATCCTCACTACTAACACCAGTTGGAGACATACATTGGGAGGATGACAGGTAGGCACACAGTACTTACAGATGCAGCTTTCTGTATCAAGTGTAATTTCCCTTAAGAGCACACAGAGACCACAGTCAGTCTGAGGCTGGTTTCTCCAGATCCCCAATAAGAGTCCCCACTAGCACAGCCATACAGTTGAGATCTCAGCTGACTGGACTGGCCAGGTCAAGATCTCCAACACTCTCTCTGTCCAACCAGTTCTTTGTGCCCCTGCCCAAGTAGCTGACACACACACACTTGGAGATTTGTTTTACACACACACACACACACACACACACACACACACACACACACACACACACACACACACACACACACACACACACACACACACACACACACACACACACACACCTGAATCTAAGGGCCCCTTTTTGTGCAGACTAAGTTATTACTGCCACCATCCAACTCTTTATCAGCTACTTTCAGGCCCTTAACAAAGGTTGTCCAATCTTACCGTGTAATGTTACTATCAATACAAATGGTAGTTTGACCTAGAGCAAGGCTATTAGGAGTTGCCTACACACTGTCACCAAATGTGCAAGTTTAAATTTGTCTAGACAGACCAGCCACAATGAAGGTTTAAATATAGTTAATAATAAATAATAAAAGAACAAGACAATACTAAACATATATTTACAATAATATCAGAGTTCAAAATCACAGAAAATATTTAAAATAACATTGCAGGACAGTCTCAAATAGATAAAGAAAAACATCTAAATTAAGCTTTGCTGTATTCCTGACTATATATAAAAGAATCATACTGTACCGTAGTACACTTAATTAGAGCAGCAAGGCAGATGTGGTGTACAGATCCTCTAGCTTGTGTTGTCAGATCAAAGACAGAATACAGAATGCAGTCTCTCTCCCAGAGACTTCTTAAATTAATATCTCAAATATTACTGCTGGGATAGCTTGCAGAATGACACCATTTCTTGTCATCTGACTCTATCCCAGGTAAAACCTCCAGTGCTGAAAGCTAGCAGTATTTACTTTCTACCTTTGAAAATACATACAAAAGGGTTTTCCCTTAGATCTTTGCAGATCCTGGAAGTCATAAAACACTTCCAAGACAATACAGAAAACTTGTGTGTTGCTACACTGAAACTGAAAGATGACATCTTTTTTATGGTTCAGCCATAAAATAATTTAATGTCAGCTATTTTTCTGAAGTTTTGCAAGTTAACCTTCTGTGTTCCAGCTTCCATTTTTAAAATATATGCATTTAAAGAGTTACAGTAGTGTATGTACATTTATGTTGTTTTCCAGTAGGGTACACTGTGGTTACATTTTTAAGCTCAGTGCTTTACAAACCCTTTTCAACACACACTCCTGTACCAGCAGTTTGATATACACATAACATACAGTTGTAATACAGTTGTAACACAAGCATCTTACACAAATCATTTTGATGTTCACCAATGACATATAATTATTTACAAAATTCCAGATAACTGGGCTGGTAAGTATCCCCCTTTGTCACACTTCTCGTAGTATCCCCCTTTGCCACACTTCTCCCCCTTGAAGACTCAAGTCAGTTTTTCAAGTGACCCTTGAGAAACATTGCTTGGGAATACATTACCCCATTTCTTGTCTTGAGATTCCAGATGCCTTGGCATTGCTGACCCCAGTACAATGCTACACTGTCTTATCATATGTCTGCAATCCTTGGCTCCACCATAGTAACTTGGGATTTTGCTGGCTGGCTCCCTGTAGCCATAGATCCCCCTCAGACTTCTCCTGCCTCTTACTGCAAATACTTAACACAAGGGCCTCCCTATCATGGTAAGGTTACATCATGTTAACATGGTATAATGTGTGTCCCTGACTAGCAGTTCTACCATGTAGTTAAAATCACTGACCTTCCTTATCACTTTGAAAGGTCCCTCCCAAACTGCCTGCAGCTTGTTGTGTCTAACAGGAATGAGAACCATAACCTGTTGCCTCACAGCATACTCTCTAGCTTGAGCATTCCAATCATCCCAGACCTTTTTATGCTTTTGGGCTTCTGCCAGGTTCTCCTGGACCAAGCCCATGAGTTCACTGAGCCTTGTCCAGAGGTTTAGGATACATGCTGTAACAGACTCCTTGTGGGATTCACACTCACCCTCCCACTCATCATGAATTAAATTTAGAAGTCACCTCAGCCTATGATCATACAGCAACTCAAAAGGTGAAAACCTGTGGATTCCTGGGGCACCTGTCTGTAAACAAACAATAGATGGGGCAAATATTTGTCCCACTCCCTCTTAAACTGGTTTGCAAATGCCTGTAGCATGGTCTTTAGTGTAGTGTTTAATCTCTCCACAAGACCATTAGTTTGGGGATGGTAGGGGTGGTCTTTATGTGTTTCACCCCACAGTGCTTCCACAGACAAGCCAGCAGGTCTGGCATAAAATTGGCACCTCTTGTCAGTCAGTATTTCTGTTGGGAAACTTACCCTGCTGAAAATTTCTAACAAAGCATTTGACACCTTTTCTGCCTCAAAGGAGGATAGGGCCAACGCTTCAGGATATCTGGTAACATAATCTACTACCACTAAAACATACTTTTCCCCTGTGGAAAATGGGGTACTCAGAGCCCCCTCAATATCTATAGGTACCCACTGAAATGGTTCCTCAATCACAGGCAAAGGCATAATAGTAGTCGTCTTGACCTTGTCTCCTGCATTGCCTGCTTTTTGGAACTGCTCAGAGGTACTGCAGTACCCTGTTACATCCCTGGAAATCCCAGGCCAATAAAAGTTCTCCATAATACATCTCTTTGTATGCTTTATGCCCATATGACCTACACAGGGAATATCATGGGCTATGGCTAGAAGTGTCAGATGGTAGGCTCTGGGCACTACCAACTGCTGTATTCTCTCACCCTCTAGCCCTCCCTCAGGGGTTCACTCTCTATACAGTAACCCTTTGTCCAAGTATACAGATTCCCCTTTTCCTTGACAATCAGGTGACTAACTGACTACCTCCATCAAGCCTTGTAATGTAGGGTCTTAGACCTTTGCCTGTCTCAACACTCTCTTGGTAACTCTTCCCAGCTCTCCTTCCACAGAAGTATGGTATTCTCTGACAGTGGTGCCTCACTGTTAGCCTGCATACAACTACTCATCTCTAGTACTCACAAGCAGTTGTGGCTCACCTTCAGTCTCACTGCTACAGGGTAGCTCCCTCTCTGAAGTAACCACCACACCAGTCCTGGATTCAAGCATGCAGTCTGTCTGGATTCCCCCAGGCTACCAGACCCACATACTTGTCTCCAAGCCTGACTGTGTGTGACTGCATGCACACAAGGTAGTGCATTATCAAAATCATTCCCTATCAGGATATGTGTAGGGACATCCTCAAACGCACCTACTTGCTTGCTTCCTTTTCCACCCTCCCAGTCAAGGTGTTAAAGGTATTTGGAATGGGTTCTCTACTAAAGCTCTGACTAGCGTAGACTGCCCAAGCAAGTAGTGCTCCTCTTTAACCATTTTAGGCTTCACAAAGGTTAGGTCAGAGGCTGTGTCTCTCTTAGCAGTGGCTTGTTTCTTATCTACTAAGATAGGATATAATCTATTGCAGTAGTTTGGTACCCTTGCTGTCTCCAGACAACTTACTGCTGGCATTTTGTCATTCCCACTTACTGGCTCCCCCACCTTTTGTTCCCCACCTTGCCTTAATGGACATGTGTATGTTACATGACCCCACTGGTTGCATTTAAAATATTTAACCCTTGGTCCTGGCTGTGTACCTGAGCTAGTGGCTTCCCCTGCTACTGTTGAACAGTGTTGGGGTGGTTTAGGCTGTCCACCATGGGTTCCCTTAAACCCATGAGCAGCACTGGTTACCCCTTTTCCTGTGCAGTGGTGCCCTGCTTGCTAGGTATGGGTATCCCTTTTGCCCCAACTCTTCTGCTGTGTTACATTCTCTATCCACAAACCAGATTCCCATGTCCTCAGGCAAAGTGCTAAGGGCTTGTTCCCTCAGCAAAAGGTCTGCCAGCCCTTCAAAAGTGGTGACCTGACACCCACTCACCCATCTATGAAAATATGTGCTTAACTCAGCAATATATTACACACACTTTCATCTGCCTTGAGTCTATGCTCACGAAACTTTTTCCTATAAGCTTCAGGTGTTAACTTAATTCACTCTAATAAACAATTTTTAACTGTATTATAATTTAAGCAATCAGTATCAGACAATTTAGAAATAGCAGTTACAGCTTTACCGTGAAGTAAGGGGGTCAGGAACCATACCCAGAGCTCTTGGCCAACATTATACTGTTTACATACCCTTTCAAACATATGAATAAAACTATCAAAATTATTCCCCTCTGTAAATTGTGGAAGAAATTTACTGACCTTTGGGGTTCAGTTATTCCCTTCTCCATTACCTCCATGACTCTGGCGAAGAGTCAGCATCTTCTTTTCATGTTGCCTCTGCCTCACATTTTCCTCAGCTTCCAGACGTCTCAGTCTCTCTGCTGATTCTAATTCTATTTGTTTCTGTTTCTCCTTTTCTTCAGCCTCCAAACACTGCAGTCTTTCTGCTGATTCTATTTCCAAATGTTTGGCCTCCAGTTCAAGTCTCTGACTCCAGAAGGATTTTTAAATCCCCTGAGGCAAAGTTGAACTGTCGATTTTCTGAGAGTTGTACATCCCCATGACCAGTCTGGTTGCCCTCCTGATTGCTGGTCTGTGATGCAACTGTGAACAAGGCTGCAATCATTTCTGCTTTAGTCAGGTTGGCATGCCCCAGTCCTTTGGCTTGGCAAATCTCAGTTTCCTTGTCAGCTTGCCATACTCTTCTGCTGACATCCTTGCCTGCTCTCCCTGACAAATTAAGCTAACAAAAAAACAAATAAATCTATTGTGATATGGAACTCTGAGTGTTCACTGTGTGGCTGCTTCAGAGTACAAACACCTTCCATATTGACCACTGTTTACAGGCTACAGGAATTCAATATCCACACCACTGAATCCCAATATGTGGATATTCCACCACTGCCAACCAATAGATGTGATGCGTTTATATCACGTTATTGAAAGATGAAAATAGCGAAGGTTATTTCATCGAACCTAAAATATCTAAACCACATAATATCGAACATTCAGAACAGTGAATTTTTTCCTTGGGAAAAAATTTGCTTTTCCGAAGCACATACACACAACACAAGCACACCTAAAAAACATCAATACACACACATACAGTTATAATCCTACAACTAACCCTACACTAAACTATACATACACAACTTTCTATCCACTTACCTTAACCCAAACCCTAACCCTAAGGTCCGTCACTATCGCACACTCACCTAACCCGTGCCCTAACCCTAACTGACTTATCCCGCCCCTAAACCTAATTCACCTAACCCGCGCTTCCCTAGGAAAGAATTCAGTGTTCTGCAGATTCGCTATTTTTAGCATTCGATTAAAAAGGGGCAATATTAGAACATTCGAAGTTTTAAAACTTCGATGTTCTGATATAGACCCAATGTGATGGCCCACCACTGGCCCAGTAATCATGGAGCCTCAGGCCTCACCACTAGCACCAGTGGGGGACGTACATTGGGAGGATGATAGGTACAGACACGGTATTTCCAGATGCAGCTTTCTGCATCAAGTGCAATTTCCCTTAAGAATACATAGAGGCCACAGTCATTTCAGGGATGGTTTCTCCCTCTTTCTCCAGATCCCCAGTAAGACTCCCCACTGGCACAGATACAGAATTGAGATCTCAGTTGAGTGGCCAAGCCAAGACCTCCAACAATCTTTCTGTCCAACCAGTGCTTCGTGTCCCTGCCCAGGTAGCTGACAAAGACACTCTTGGAGATTTGTTTTACACACAAAAACAACTGGGAAAGGCTGGAACAGGTTTAGTAGCTATGCCCCCTTCTGTCCGGAC
The DNA here is from genome assembly GCF_019279795.1 of Protopterus annectens. NCBI lineage: Eukaryota > Metazoa > Chordata > Ceratodontiformes > Protopteridae > Protopterus > Protopterus annectens. The sequence continues at coordinate 641,479,128 of NC_056748.1, read as the reverse complement.
TATAAGGTAGTTATTACTGCCATCAGCCAACTCTTTATCAACTACTTTAAGGCCCTTAACAAAGGGTGTCCAATCTTAGTGTGTAATGTTACTATCAATCCAAATGGTAGTTCGACCAAGAGCAAGACTATTAGGAGGGCCTACACAGAGTCACCAAATAAATATGTAAGTACTCTCAGAGGTTAAATCTGTCTAGACAGACAGCCAGAATTAAATGTTTAAATATATTTAATAATAAATAATAAAAGAACAAGACAATAGGAAATATACATCTATGGTAACATCAGAGTTGAAAATCACAGGAAATATTTAAAACAACATTGCAGGACAGTCTCAAATAGATAAAGAAAAACATCTAAATTAAGCTTTTCTATATTCCTGAGTATATGTAAAATAATTATACTGTTACCCTAGTACACTAAGTTAATTAGAACAGGAAGACAGATATGGTGAACAGATCCTCTAGCTGATGTTGTCAGGTCAAAAGAGAATACAGAATGCAGTCTCTCAGACACTTCTTAAATTAATATCTCAAATATTACTGCTGGGAAAAATTGCAAAATTACATCATTTCTTGTAATCTGACTCTATCCCAGGTAAACCCCCCCAGTGCTGAAAGGTAGCAGTATCTAGCAAATATCTGTGAAAATACATACACAAGGGTTTTCTCTCAGATCTTTGCAGATCTTGGAAGTCAGAAAACAATAAAACACTTCCAAGACAATACAGAAAATGTCTGAGCACAGACATTGTGTCTGTTGCTGCACTGACACTGAAAGATAACATCTTTTTTATGGCCCAGCCATGAAGTAATTTAATTTCAGCTATTTTCTGATGTTTTGCAAGTTAACCTTCTGTGTTCTAGTTTCCATTGTTAAAATATATACATTTAAATAGTTACAATAGTGTATATACATTTATGTTCTTTTCCAATAGGGTACACTGTGGTTACATTTTGAAGCTCAGTAATTTGCAACCCCTTTTCAATACACAGTTCTGTACCAGCAGCTTGATATACACATAACATACAGTTCTAATACAGTTGTAACACAAACATCTGTGATGCCCATGCACTGGCCCAGTAATCAAGGAGCCTCAATCTCCACCACTGGCAACAGTGAGGCCTGTACACAATGGGAGGATGACAAGTACACACACAGTAAAGTACAATTTCTCTTAAGAGCACAAATAGATTACAGTCAGTCTGGGGCTGGTTTCTACCTCTTTCTCCACTTCCCTAATAAAACTCCCCACTGGCACAGCTATAGGGTTAAGATCTCAGCTGAAGGGTCAAGCCAAGACCTACAGCACCCTCTCTGTCCAGCCAGTGCTTAATGTCCCTGCCCAAGTAGCTGACACACACACACACACACACACACACACACACACACACACACACACACACACACACACACACACTTTGAGATTTGATTTATATACAAACACACATGCACACCTGGGGAAATGTTGGCACAGGTTCACTAGCTATGCCCCCTTCTGCCCAGACTATAAGGTAGTTATCACTGCCAACAACCCCTCCTTATCAGCTACCAGAAGGCCCTTACAAAGGGTGACCAATTCTACTGTGTAATGTTACTATTATCCAAATGGTAAGTGTGACCAAGACTTATAAGGCTATTTAGGAATGGCCTGTACAGTGTCACCAAATACATATGCAAGTATGCTAAGAGCTTAAATATGTCTTACAAATATCAGCCACAAAGATAGGTTTAAATATATTTAATAATAAAAAATAAAAGTACAAGACAATACTCAATAACACACTAACTACAGAGTTCAGAATCACAGGAAATATTTTAAAACAACATTGTAGAACAGCCTCAAATAAATACAGAAAACATCTAAACTAATCTTTACTGTATTCCTATCTATATGTAAGAGATACTATGCCTTAAATTACTTACAGAGCAACACACACGCAGAAGTGCTGATGATGGATGTTTCTAGGTCCAAAACAAGGTACAAAATGCACACAGTCCCTCTCTGAGAGAATTCTTAAATTACTATCAAACATTACTGCTGGGTCAGCTTGGATGACATCACTCTTTGTCACCTGCCTTCAGTTCCCAGGCCAACAGAAACGAACACCTCTGTGTTAGAAATACATATCTCTCAGATGTTTGCTGAGAACTGAAAGTCATAAAGAAAAAAGCACTTTACATTTTAAACTTAGCAATTATTTCTCTCCAAGACAATAGAAAAAATGTCTAGACATCCTGTCTTCTTGCTGCATTGAAACTAACTTTTATAGCACATAGTAAAGCACTTAATTTTAACTTATTTTCTTGAAGCTTTGTAAGTTAATCTTTTATGTTCCAGCAGGGTATGCTGTGGTTACATTCTTGAAGCTCAGTACATAACATACAGTTCTGTATAAATCATAGCAGTATTCACAAATGACATAGAATTATTTTAAAATTTCCAGCTAGCAGGGGTGGCAGCATTTTGGTTTGTCACAGCATCTTACACAAATCATTTCAATATTCACCAGTGACATGTAACTATTTATAAAATTCCAGATAGCTCTGCTGGCAGTATCTCCCTCTGTTACACTTCTATATAAATCATGTTGATATCCATCAATGACATATAATTATTTACAAAATTCCAGATAGTTGGGCTGGCAGCATCCCTGTTTGTCACAACAAGACTTACTATAATATATACACACACACACACACACACACACACACACACACACACACACACACACACACACACACACACACACACACACACACACACACACACACTTATATATATATATATATATATATATATGTATGTATTTACACACACACACACACACACACACACACACACACACACACACACACACACACACACACACACCTGTGTACCACACATATATGGGTTCCATTCATCCCAACAACAAGATGTCTTGCTGAATTGAAAAAATCCCGGTACAGCTGATCAAAAATCAGCTGATAGGACATTTCAGCTTTTCTGCTTTATGAGATTGCACTACAGAGTGGAGCTGGGAAATTCTAATGTTAATACTTTTATGCTCATTCTTCAAGAACATCTTTATTGACATTCCTTAAGATATTTTCACTTCTATCAATGTTAGAGAATTAACTATGGCTATTCCCATTGAATCTTGAGTTGAGATGGTGAAAACTACCTCACTACTGTGGATGTACAGAATTGGGTTGATACAGCTGTAGTTTGTTCATTACTGGAGACTATATTAAACAATAATTTGTCTTATTCTGATGGTGAACTGTATCAACAGAAGTTAGTGGTCACTATGGGGGCTTTTATGATAACGTATTTGCAAATTTGGTAATGACAGTGTAGGAACAGATTTAGTGTACATGAATGAAAATTCTATTTTATGGGCTTTTCACTGATCATTTATTTTCTAATGCAGCAGAGTACAGCAAAACCTTTGACAGTGTTCCATGAGCACTTGAATAAACCCACAAGAATTTCAGTACTGTCCTTTAAAATACATTATTATGAATTTCATTTTTTTGGACATAACTTTGTGTAAAGATGTGTAAAATTAAGTAGCTAATAAGCATAAGAAAGAAATAAGCAAAAATCATTAATTTTAAAAGGATGCACCCCTACTGTATAAAATATAACGTCATAAAAGGACAGATGATGATGATGTTTGTTTGAAAACTCAGGGAGCTGAAGCAATCTCTTATTGAGAAAGGGTGTCTTGTGAAGGGTTCTTATCAATCCATCAACTGCACTTTCTTAGAGTGCTGTACAGTCAGTGGAGAAGCAGAGAAAAAGATTTGCAGACAGTGAAGTTTTCCTTTTTCTCCACTGTAGGATCACCTCATAGTAGGACAGCATGTATATTTAAATCTAGAGGCGGGGGGGGGGGGGTTGGCAGTGTTTCCCTACATGCTGGGTGCAGGGGTGCTTGCCACCTGGAAAAAAACTTACATTACAGGTACGGTGAAACTTGTTTCTGTTTTCTTTGTTATTCTTAGAAGCACTTGAAATTGCTGTCGCTGGATCAGCATATATTTCCCTGTGAAGATAGTACAGAGCATTATGTCTGCATAATGAGTGAGAGGTGTAGTAAAATACCTTCACAGCAGCAAAAATAACTTTTTTTTGGAATTCATAAATTAAGTCTAGACTGGCAACAACTGCCTATGATAATCAAATAAAAAGACTGCGTAAAATATATGCAAACACTTTAAATTTGTAATCATAGAGAGGGTGTGCTTGTAACAAGACTATCAGAATTAGGGTGCTTTCTAAGATTTATGCCCAGAAAAAAAATAATTAATTCTTATAACATTGTGTATATAACCTTATTTAGGGAAAAAATGAAATAGCTTTTGGTTTCTAGCAGAAGGGAGGTAATTAAGTAAAGTTGACAGTTCAATAATTAAATTATTAAATACACAGCAAACTTTAGAAAAATGCCATATGGAAATCACTAAAACTATTAAGAGGTGTTCAGTATCAGTTGTCAAGAGACACATTTTTGTAAACGCTTACTGAGCTCTTCATGGGGGGGTGCTAATTTCACTTTCTAGGACAGAGAAGGGCTGAAAATATCTGCATCAACAGAACAACAAGAAATACATAGGTATGGGATGGTGATGGGAAAGGCAATGAGATGAAACCATAAGCAACAGTTATTCCCCTCCACAAAGGTGGCCTAGCAACAGACACAGGGAATTACAGACCCATAACGCCCCTATTTGTAGTCTGTTTTCCTGACAAAATCAAGGAACAAAGAGGCATAGATGAATTTGAAAGGACAACAGCTATACATGGAGATTGGGGTTGTTGTTGTTTTATTTATTTGTTTATTTTATCTTACTTATTTATCCTTTGTTGACTGGGTTAGTCCCACTAGGCCAGTAGGCTCTTTTCAGGGGAGAACTGAGGTGGTATTTATACTACTAGAGGAAAATAGGCCAGGGCATTGGGGAGTTTTCCCTACTCTTTTCAATAGGTGCCATGGGGATCTTTTACATTCACCTGAGCTATCACCAACTCAGGCAGATGGGGCCTCTGTTTAATATCTCTTCTAAAGGATGACACACTCAGGAGTGCAGCCTCCCCAATTATGAAGTGTAGGTTATCTCCTTATAACGTTTGTGTATGTGCAATAACTAAAAGCTAAAAGTAGTACTGGCAAAAAATGTTGAACAGTTTCAGAACTCTTTGGCTAGTCCTGATGAAGCCACAAGAACCAAGGATGATAACTGTCTTAAAATATAAGCATATCTGCCTTAAAAGTATAGGTCTACATTCTGTAGGGATAATGCATAAACAAGAAAATAAATATGTTGACATACTATGCTACATGTCATGTTACTGTGAATGGTATTAGAATTTGGTTCAGAATCAATGAAAGATAGCATGTTTATCTTAAAATTAAACCCAAATGATTAACACACAGGCAGCAGTGTACTTTGTCAGAATGTTTTGGAAAGTAAATGACTGAGCTTTAACTGTGATTTAACCACAAATCTTCAATATACCAAGATAATGTTTGTAAGTTCTAGGCTTATGAGGTCAATTGAGTCATCTGAACAAAGTTTCTTTTTCCTTTGTCTTACAAAGGCAGTAGTATTGTTTGTTGAAAGGTCAGCTTATACACAAGCACACATAGTAACACACTTGGCATTCCTTTATTAGAAATATCAAATTATGCACGGAAATGCACAATAACTCATGCACATAAGCACAGACAACCACATAAGCATACACATACACGCACACACACACACACACACGCACACACACACACACACACACACACACACACACACACACACACACACACACACACACACACAACACACACACACACGCACACACATACACACACACACACACACACACACACACACACACACACACACACACACACACACACACACGGAGCAGTACTGCTTTATTATATCAGGGATTGTGAGGAAACAGTTCTTCAAGAGAAACATACTCGCAAAGCAAAACCTTTGAAATTGCAATTGTACCTCATAGTTTTGCCATTGCCTGATTATGAGGAAGCAAAATTAGAAAAAAGATGTTTAGACCTACTTATGCCATTTTGATTTCTCTAACTGTAACACCTTTCAGGGCAGAGTTCCTAATTCGTATGACTGCTGTCATTACTGTTGTACACTGGCAGAAGATTCATTTATGCTATTAAAAATGCTACTTTCTTTACATCTGACAGCCTGTAATTTATGATGAAAAATATAGATTTTGATGTATTTATGGAAGTGAGTTCAGGGCTGTGATTCAAAAAATAAATTAATAGTAACTGGAATCTATAGTGTTGTCAAACCTTTTCTTTTGTATTTATTGTGGCATTATACATACACATAAAAAGCCATGCTCCTGTTCCAGTCAAAAATTCCAGTCTTTTAAAAGCTTTATTTCAGTGCTTGCAATACAGTTTCTGACAGAGCATGCAACACGATTCAGTATGAAAATGCTAATCTCTGTTAAAGAAGTTTTTTTATAGAATGTGCTATACAGTACTTTCAATATAAACTACATTTGTGGCCCAAGATCCTAAAACTGCTAAATAATCACTTTTCTGGCTAAAACTAAGCAAATTATTGTGTAATGATTTATCTGTAGTGAGTAAGAACATGTGACAGCCATTATCATTTGAACGAGCAGTTCCAAGGTCAACATCATCGCTTTAATGAAGTTCAACAAGTAAATAAAATTAAGTAAAGCCACGTATTTATTTTGCAGACACATAGACTGTTTTAATTATACGCAATTGTATAGCTAGTTATTTCCCTTCTGATGCACAAACACACTCATTTGTTATTCTGTATATTGAGGCAGTTGCCTCAGGGTTTTTTTTTATCTTTTGTGGCAATTCACTTATGAAAATCACATTGTGTTTTGCTACAATTTTCAGGGCTGAGTGTTTTGTGCCAGTAATAAAACTATTCCAGCATATTATGCATTATTCTTAACTACTTTTCTGTTTGATTCCAGAATGCATGAAATTGATCCTGGATCTGCTAGAATCAATCATACTTATGCCAAGAGCATCTCAACAGTCTTCATGTTTTCAACTTTGAGAGTGTGTAGGTGTGTGTGTGAGGACTGTTTGTGTGTTTGGGGTGCTTTTTACTTGTTCATTGTTAATTACAAAGCTCATATCACGTTGTTCTGCCTTAGGGCAGGTTTTCAAGCACGTATGCAGGTATCTTTTTACAGGAAAGTAAGTATTGTTATCCTGCATGAAAAAAATACAATTTTTTCATAATCTTATATTCTTTTTCGCATGAGAATGAATGAAACTGTCATGTGATGCTTATGTTTTATCATTTTATTGGGTAGGCAGTTTGCTCTTGTGAAGTAATGGATTGGTTTCTACTGTCAGCCTGCAGAGGCAGAACACGTAAGATGAAAATATTCCAAGTGTTATCTAGTAACCAGTTTCTGCTATTCTACAAAAATGTGCTCAAAACAGCTACAGCAGTCACTAAAAAACATTCACATAAAGGCAGTATGTCTGCTGTAAAGAACAGGTTGGGCAAAACAATGGTAATAAAGTTGTGATGGCAAGGCAAACCTGACAGTGACTTAAAAAATAAAAAGCAGAAAGTTAGCTTTATTAATTTTGCTGTGTTTAGCATAGCCAACATAGATGCCTGACCAGATAGCCAAATGATCTGGCATACTTAAGATATTTAAGAACCTGAACTGGTACTAAAAACTTAATTTTTACAAGGCATGAGAAGGGCTGACCAAATTCTGGCCTGCAAAATGATACTGCCTAAATGAAAGTAATGGATAACTATGAAAGATACCATACCAGGCTATCAAATGTTCTACTTTCACTATGAATACAACAATGACTACAGAATATGGTGTATGAGTCAAACTCATCACAAAGGAGTACGGAAACCAATAACAAAACAAATATTCAGTTCTTCCCTACAAAATCAAATGTTGCGCAGAACTGCAACTGGGCAGGCCATCCTTCTTGGGCACTGTTGGAGTAGTGTTATTTCCTTTCCAAAAATAAAGTTAACTCTTTCTGTTTCTTGATAGTCCAAAGTTAAGACCAACAGAAAAAAACATGTAGATATTGTCTGATCAGATATGGGCACATATTTAAGTAATACACCTTCAGTTTTCTTTTAGTTGTTACATAAAAACTCCCTGTTTATGCAACATTTAGCTATGTTGCAGTACAATAATTATTGAACAGTTGAAATGTTTAGGATCTGTTTTTTTCTACCACTTTTCATTATCACTTTTACTTCTTCGCCATGCTGATAGTTTGTTAGTATGTATCCATTTTTTGTAGTCTGTCCATTTGATGCCATGACCATCCCTTGACAGATTTGTTTCCTGTTACATCTGAGAAATTTAGTGAAGTTGAAGATGTACGGTCACTACAGCCCACACCTCTGTCAAAGCCTTCCATATTAAAGCCATGCTTGTCACCCCAATACTCACTTTTTATCAGGGAAGTAAGTATTGTGGGAAGAAATATCCAGGGAATTGTTATGGCTAGGCTTGTATAGGCCCTATATATATAGGGCCTATACAATATATATATAACAATATGTATACAATACATATATAGCTATATGTCTATAACTCTCTCTCTCTCTCTCTCTATATATATATATATATATATATATATATATATATATAAAATAATATATATTGTGTAGGCCCTTGGACCGATAGCCTAGTACCAACCTATGAACCTATTATTGTACCCATCTGTAACTGTCTGTATCTAAGCAAAGTGAAATCACTCATCAAGTAACAGTCTCTTTCAAAATAAGCTGAACACAGAAAAACACATTAGAAATGTCAATTATTTTTAAACTAGAAGACTTTAAATATATTTTTTATGTTCAGATTATTTACATTACACTGTTAGCATATTATTTTGTTGTACGGGTGGTGGTAGGGGTCTGTAGTAATAAAGCAGTCTTCGGCCTGATGACATTAGAAAAAAATATTTTAATTATGAGACTTTCAAATTTTTGCAGCCATAAGATTCCCCAGTGAACCATTTCTTTGCAAGTCAGACTATTATTCTGCATTTTTTCACTTTCTGAAAAAGTAATACTGCTTTTTCTAGTAATGTAGTCATGCACACAGTGCAGACAAATACACTCAATTCAAGACATACAAAAAGGACAATAAGTCAGATGCATCATACCTGACTGGAGTACTCTAGCTTATGAAGTCTAAAAACCTGCATGCCAGGCAGTATGTCCTGATTGTGTTTTTGGTCACCTGTTTGACTACTGTGGCACACTTGGCTATGGAAAGCAAAAATCAAAAGTCAGGCTAGAGATTACCATTCCATTTCAGTTCAGTGAACAGTTATGCTAATCATCTCCACATTCTTAGCCCAAGCAGTAAAAAAAGCTAATCATGGTAGTCTGCCAAAGGAAATCTTAGCCCATATATTTACTTTTTATCCTATATGCTTTTTCTGACAGTTGACCAACAAAGATGTTAAACCCATTCGTTCTCAATTTGATGTGACCCCAATCCACACACTGAGTGATAATTGCAGGGAGTTGTCATGCAAATGGTTATGGAAGAGCTGGTGCCCCTGCCTATGTCCAGCCATCTGTCTGCTACTACCATAGCCTTCTGTCATTTCTATGGCCTGATGGTTTGGTTTCACATTCCAGACAAGGACCATCTATTTCAGGATAGCCTCTACATGGTACCACCTCCTTTTTGCATCCCATCTCATTTAAGACATAGGCTATGGTGGCATTTATGCATGTGCCTTAAACTCATCCCCTGGTGGACACTGTCAGTACCAGCATCAACATGGGGACCTCCTACACCCCTGCATGATGAATGAATACATGCCCCACACACTAATATCCCAAGCTACCATCACCAGTATAGTAGTACGAACCCATGTCCTGCTGATACTGGCCTTTGTTGTTGTACAAGGCTCTGTTTGTAAAGAAGAATTTTAGCCAGCAGAAAATCACCACAATATGGGAGGGCCATAAACTCATTTCCCATTCTACCCAGTCAGCTCTTCCAGAACCCAAGCTGCTACTGAAACTTGAGTTATGTGGGTTGTAATCAGGTTCGTATCCTTTTGCACTATGGAGACAGGTTTACTGACCTACACATTTACTTGTGTAGCATCTAGTCCCCTTTACAGTCTTTTCAAGTGACAGAAAACAGGGCTTCTAAAACATGAGCAACTGTGAAACAGTTCAGTTTTTGGTCCACCTGTAAAGTAACCAGAAATGCATGATGATCAACTTCAGTCAGTCTGGAAGGATGGTGTATCTTCAGTATCAGACATCATCAGGTCAGCGTGCTACCTTTGGGAGCTGTATGCACACAGGCAAATTCTGCCCATAAAATATTTGACTTGGAGTCACCAGATTAAGAATAAGTCACAATATCATGCGCAGCTACAATTTCCAGCAGACGACACATTAGCAGTAACTGACCTGAACATGATAGTTACAGGCTTTTTTCAAAACCAGCTCCGCATTGTTTCATCTCAGTCATTTACCATATTAATATCTATAAACAGACTCATGCATGTCTTTTTTTCTGCAGAGAGCTGCTATTTTGTACTGTCACAATTAATGCAGATAACTAGTGTTGCAATGAAAAATGCCAAACAGAGGAGAGATCTGACTTCCAGCATTGACTACAGTTTTGTATCAATCCTGAAATTTAGTAAAGTTGTTTCCTTCCAGAGACTGTAATACTAACATCAGCTCTACCTCAGTAGTCCTATTTGTACAAATAGCAGTTGTCTTTCTTATCGTGTGCCATCAATTTACCCATACAGTTAGAGGATTAGTTAAGTTATGATATATCCCAGTACTAGCTTCCAAAATCATGTGCATTAATGGTAGTTTGTAACACATTGTCAACTAGTCTGAAGTATTTCTTCAAATTCAGAGGCAGCATTCATAATCTCATTTATGTCAGTATTCTTTCTTCTGGCCTTAGGAAGTAGGTATGAAAACAATTGGTCATTCATTAAGTATGTTCCAACATAAAACGTTTTAATGCACAAGCTTGAAGTCCTTATAAGAAGGAGCCAAATAAATAACCAGGGTTCATTTTCTGTTCTGCACCCACATTACAAATATACCATAATATTGCTGTGCGGTTCTTTTGGGATTAAAAGACTCCTTCCTTATATAAACATGAATGGGAACTCCCTGCACTGCCACATTATTTTTATGAAACCAGAATTACACAAAACTTTCCTTTTCGGATCTTCATTTTCAGAAGCAGTTAATATTCATATACAATCTCATTTTGCAAAACAAAGTACCATTTTAAATCCTGGTGGTTGTGACACTAAGAATCACAAAAAGTAGTTGAATAAATGTCTGATCCCACCCCCCCAGGTAAGTTATCATCCAGTGCATGGTGTCCCATTAAACCTTGTGGAGTCATATTACCTTGCTTGTCTTTTGACATCATAATATATAATATAGCATCTGGATTTATTATTTTACTCTACAAGAGGAAAACACATCATGATGGTAAGTGACTCACCACCTAATTTTGATACTAAACATTGACAAATTTGATCTGTGTTGTACTTCAGCTATTCAAAACCATTAGTCCACATTTGCTTGGGGAACAATTCCTTTCAGCTGCTGCAAGCAACTTGGTTATTACAAACTTCAGCATTAACAAAACAGCTTTAGATCATAGGAAACGTAATGTGCTGGGCAGAAAGTCTGGAAAATGTTTAAGCAGTGAAGCTGACCGAGAAGGCAAAGTACAGCATTGTTAAGACATAAGAAGGCTGTTACCTGCTGCTAAGACTTTGTTTAGAAACTAAATCAATTCACTGTATCTGTGTAATATGTACATACACTTTCAAAATGCTTGCTTCACTGGTTGACATTTCACCCATTTTCCTATTAAAACCGTGCATTTTATTTCCTTGACTAGGAAAGTTCTTGTCTCATAGACATAAATCAAACTCATCCTTTTCTGAGTTCATAAAATGAAGAGTTCTCCAGAGAAGGTGTAGGGCTGAAAAGACTGAAATAATTTTACACATCAGGGTGAAAAGACAAGAAAAGAACAGAGGTCAGCTAAGGCACTGAATGAACTCAGTGACATAGACATAAATAAATCACAATGCATTGTATCATAGTAATTGATAGTATGCAAGATGACAGATATTTATGTCATTGTGAGGTTGAGTAGCAAGTTATGGAACTGAAAAACTTGCAGATGAACAGAAATTGCAGAAATGAATGTAGAGACGCATTTACCATACTACAATTAATAAGTTCAGGCTATACTGTATTCTGGGGTTAGTAATGGATACTGAACTTTATATCTTGTACTTACTGATTCATTTCTAAAGTAAATACAGTTAGGTTTGATATTAAGTTATATGGCAAATTGAAATCCATCAATCATGATTCCCATTTATATAGAATTAGATGTTTTCTTGTCTATGGAAATAATGTGTGGTAGCACTCCAGTAATAAGTCTCAAAGAAGGAACAAAGAAGGAGTATAAAGAAACTTTACACAGCTGATAAAATCTGGTCTTGTGGAAATTATATATGAAAATTAACTGAGGCAACCTGACTTCTTTTACCTATCCTATAAATAATTAATGGTGATTTGACTTTGTCATAGAAAGCTTTCAGAGGTGACTGTTGAATAAGATGTGATAGTCTTAGAAGACATGATAGAAAACTCAGAGATAGAGAAAGTAGATCAATTAGAAGTTTTCTTAGAACAGCTCAAAGGAGAAAGTGGCTTAGTCTGAGGATAATTAAAGAATGGAATAATCAACCCACAAAGATGAGACAGGCATCAACAATGGACAACTTTAAACTTTTTGGACAACAGAATGGGGGTGGGGTGTACACTGTTAAATTAGGGTTATGAAAAAGTGATGCTTTTAGACATATTTCCCTGTTTCTGTGACATGCTATGGCACACCATGTGGTATTTACCTTGACTATTGCTGTAGAAGTATATTACTACTGTTTGAAAATGAGGTTTTGTTTCATATTTGTGTTTTCTATTTGCCTACATTTTAAGATGTATATTTTTTCAATTGCAGCTTTCCTATGGGTAAAAAGGCAAGCAAGACCAGACATATTTGATAATGGCCTCATAGAAGCTACTGGCTGTGACACAGGAAACCTAAAGAATTGGAATATATGATTGGAACAAACAACTAAGAATTTCCGGGCTTTAGTAGCAGTTACAAAATTTAAAAGCATTACTGGACTATTTTCATGACAATTTCCAAAGAGCATTTTGGAGTAGAATTCTATCAGTGTTTAAAAAAAGCTTAAAATTTGCAGGATGACACAAAATCCGATGCCATTTTTAGAAATATATACAAGTTTAAATAATTAATTTAGATGGAGTCAAAAGAGGAACATAAAAATTGCTTAAAATGAAATATGCAATATAAATTTTGCTAGCTGCTTCAAAACATTTGTTAAAGAGAAACTCTGAAAATTAATGGCAAATCCTGAATAAGTGTTTGTGTCTTTATTGTTTCTGCTTGTCAAAATCATTCAAGCTTTTTATTTGGAACATATCCTTTCCAATTATTATTAAATATAAGGGTTCTGAATGTTAGAATCACACTGTGCAGGGCATAAACACAAGCAGCTGTTGGAGAAGACTGCAAATTGTTGAAAAAGGAGGGAAGCCATATCTGCCTATATCACTATTACTTTTACATCAGTTGCTAGACAGAATGTAAAGATATGTTTAAAGTGGTACAGGCCAGGCATGAAACGTTTACTAGTTATCTTTATGCCACACATCAGTAGTTGAGGATAACTTAATTTGAGGTTTGAATGAAAAAAAGTACAATTTCACAGCCACACTTTATTCTTACCCCTTTACACATTATTTTTTATTGTTATAAGGGAAATTGTTGCACTGACTCTGAATTCTGTGAATTTCAGCTTTTCAAAATAACGTCTCACTGAATTACAAAATTAATAATAATATTAATAATCATAATCATAATTATGTAAAGCTATATTTTAGATGCACCTCTTGCATGGCTTGTCATCTCTATCCTCTATCATAATGCTTTTGGCTTTCAAGCAGTAATGAGTTAAAGATTAATCATTTCTAGGAAGGCAACAACTGATAAAAATAAACTAAACGGCTCAGGGTGCAGAGAGATGCAGAATAACAAGACCAACTGAAAAAAAGAACTGAACCAAACTTACACAACCACAATGTTTAGTTGCAAAGAAATAAAAGGTAAAACATTAGCGCTTTCACAACTGGTCCTCTCACTTCATGAGGTCTGATGAAGTGACAGGAGCAGTCATGAAAGCGCTAACGTTATTTAACTTTTATTTCTTTGCAAATAAACGTTGTGGTTGTGTAAGTTTGGTGCAGTTCCTTTTTTTCAGTCAGGCTACAACTGGTCACACAATATATCCACTAATTCAAGAAAAAAGAGACTAAATGATTCCAAAGACAGAGGCTAAGGTTTATAGATATATGTATATGGGTGTCCTACATCTGATCGAATGGGTACAATGCCAACACATGGTTGGTTGACACCATTTGGTCAGTGCAGACAGATGGATGACAGACATGTCGAACCCAGGACCCTGCACACCATAGACAAAGTGATTTACCTCTAAGCCATGACAGGTATACATAAAATCTGATGTTTTCCGAAACATATCATCCAGCCCAGTCATGCAACAGTACAGAGAATTTATACCAACATCTAGATGTATGTCTGTGTGTAAATATATTAATATCTAAACAGATACAACATATATATATATATATATATATATATATATATATATATATATATATATATATATATATATATATATATATATATATATATATATATATAAACATATATATATAAACATATATACATGCAAATGCCTACATCGACACATATGTATGTCTACACCTATATGTCTACATATACACAGCAAGGTACAAATATGTACGCAGATATATATCTATGTAGATATATATGGACATAGTTATATATATATATATATATATATATATATATATATATATATATATATATATATATATATATATATATATATATATATATATATATATATATAGGTATATGTGGCCATACATCTGTAGATAGCAATGGTAGATTAACAAAAACAAATATGTCCACATGCACCATTAATGGAGTTGAGAGGTCCCAAACAATATACGTCTTGTACGAATTGGCATACCACCCCCCCACAGCCAAACATGTCCACCCTGCAATACACTACCAAGTGTTGCAGATACCATAACCAGGACCTGACATGACATGGGCACAAGATGTTAACAGTAGTACATCCCACCTGTATGATGTCAGGCTGGTATTGATAACATATCATGCAGTACAGTCTGGCTCCCATAGGCAATGTAAAATGTGGAAGCTATCAATATCCCCAGGATACATATACACAGACACATATAAGCAGATACGGAGATATATATATATATATATATATATATATATATATATATATATATATATATATATATACACACACACATATATATATATATATATATATATATATATATATATATATATATATATATATATATATATATACATGTGACTACACATACACATGCAGAGGTATGTACAGTAAGATATTTATGTAGTAGGTGCACACAATATGGTACAGCCACTATGCCTACAGTTAACACCCTAACAACTGGACACTGGATGAGCCACCCATACAAATGCCATTCATTGCCTGCAACATATACCCACAGCGAGGTCATAGGATAAACACCACACACAGGTTTGCAGAAATGGAATACCTTTATTCGTGTACTATAACAGATTTATATGCCATGTCATATAGCTGTTCAGACACTGACATCCATATCAACAGAGTAATGCAACTGTGAAACAATTACACAAATACAATAGTCTGGAAAGGTCCACAACTGCTGTCCAGGCCAAGCCCTTCAAACCGTACAATAGTAAAGACAGACAGGGCCACATGATACCACACAATCAACAGTAAGTGATGCAGGTGTATAGTCCAGCAGCTTCTATCTACACTCTGTACACAATCACTAGGTGGTAAAGACGTCAGTTGACCAAATGGGATGCAACTGTTACATAACAAAGCATAAGTGACACCATCACAGGCACACTGGCAAACAGAACAGTCTGTATGGCAGGAGGCAGTAGGCCTGCAGTAACACACTTTATATAAGTAATGTCAAGATAGATGACATGTATGGTACTGTACATCCAGATACCTTAAGGCAGCTCACCTCTGATACACCCACATTTTGTAACAGCATAGGCTATGTATGGTGCATCCCCCCCAGACTCAATAATACAGGGCCATATACCACTGTTACATACACTGGCCTCTGGAGTGCATATAGACACACATGTATTGTGTAGGTGAAGACCACACATATATGCCCCCAACCCCACCATATGTGTGGGGGATACAACAGCAGTGGACTTCTGGCAGGCATGGCAGCGTGGTATACATATAGGTATACGTATATGTGCATATGTATCTGTATATGTGTAGACATATACTGCTCTGTATATGTATATATCCAGGTGTGTATGTGCAGATCTATGTACATATACACACCCATCTATATATGTCGATATGTACATGCGTAATTATCTATATAGATATCTGGATAATCATATGTACATATATATTCACCATATGTCCTGAACATGGGATGTAGCCCTACATCAGCCTCTATAGTCCCATCTTCGTAGTGCAAGGGGATGTCAGGCATGTATAGCAGGTATATTAGCAAACTATTGCTACTGTAGTAGGGATTGTCTGTACAGACATGGTGTATTTGGGAGGTCACATCTGCTTTTCACATGTGCGCCATTGGCTACTGACAGATATCCTAAGGACATCATAGTACAGTACCGCTGCAAGCACGTAATGCTCCTGTGGACTACAGCAGAGATATTGGCCAATAAATGTGGACATTCTGACACACACTGTACAGTCCAGAGGTATACACAAAACCCCTTAGTGCAGAACATGTGGACCAAGCCTGACAATATGGATGTTAACATCCATGAAAATGAGTATAACACATAACGACTGGTATACAGTCGCCCCCATAGGTTATGCATTCACACACCCCTGTCTGTCCTGACACATAATAACTGCTGGTACAGAGGTGCCATGGCCACATACTACCCGCTAGTTATTGACATACATCTGTACAGCATCCCACCACTCTGTCTGACATACATGACTGTTAAGAGAGGCCCGGCAGCAGTACATCTGGCGAGTATCTGGACATGACACCTCACTGGGTAAGTACACTAAGCTGCTAGGCATGTAACAAAGCACTGTGCAGACTACACGCAGACTGGCTCAACACTGGCCTACATCTCCTATGGGGGAATGCACATGTACTTGCATATATAGCAGACTCTACAGGCATGTCATAGCACAGGGTAAGATACACCTATGCGAAAGTGCATAGCCACAACCGATGTGAACACAGCCACATATGGTAAGCTAGCATAATATTACAGTATATGGACTATCTGTTCAACACCATCATCATATGTGCCACTCACACACTAACCCTACATATACTGGGCCGCTACACAATGTGCTGTGATGCCCATCTGTGGTATGGGACATGTGTGTGTGTATGGCCCTACAAACATGTAAGCCAATATGGTAACATACAGTGGAGCAGCATGTAACATCAGTTAGCACAGGACCTAGGATGATGACAACTGCCACAGTCTGTACACAGGCCAAGGTACATATTAACAATACACACATTGTCGACATTCACCATAAGTACACAGACCTCAGTACTGTACAAACACCCACAGTATGTCCAGGTTATGTCATCAAATATAACCCCTACTGTACATAACATATGTAGCAGTCTGATATCTCACTGGCTTGTTATCAGATATGATGACACTAATTATGGTGTACAGCACAAATGCACCTCTTAATGCATGACATGTGTACAAAGGTTGACTGAGTTGTGGCTAGAAACACATACACAGGGCCAGTATTGACATGTTGCTGTGATAACATCAAACATTTACTGTTGTAACAGGGTTTGTTGCAACATATGTCCTATGAGGGATATGAAGTCAGTAACTGTCACGGCTTTCACCATCTACAGACTGCAATCCTCACACTACCTTTGGCAGTTCACAGATACATGTTCTGTGGGTAACACATGACGCCAAAGGCACCACACACTGCCCAGTCTGCAGATGACCCTACAGATGGGGAATCCTCATAAACATACAGCTGACATAGCAGGTATTAATACATGTAGGACAGCCATATCCACACACAACCTGTTAAACCAACATTACTCCGAATGCAGTATAGCAGCATTTACAGTCTGTAGTCAGGTCAGACACATCCTCCTCCTGTGTGTTGGCCTGTTTCCACGGTGTATGTTGTCGGAGGTAAATCCCCAATCCATCTGAGATGCTGTTTGCCAAACAACAGAACAAATGAATGAAAAGGACCAACACAAACATGATGTTCCTAGATATTGGATTGTACTTCCATGAAATTGGCTATGGAAATGTTACCACAGCTGTTCCACATGCGATCAGCTAGGGGAGGGCTGCAACTTGTGCAAAGGTCATCAGCTGATCATGAGCATTACCTAAAATACACATGCTGCTGCCTAAGCAAAGCAGGTGTAGGTCTCCACATCAACCAGTGAGGGAGTGAGAGAGGGAGACAGAGGCAAAGACAAGTCAGGGAGGGGTGGGAGAGTAAAACTTAAGCATGCTTGTGTCATACACCTACCAGCACAGGATATCAAACTACTGACGACTATGTAGTGCTATCACAGTTCTATGCAGTTATTGGATGCGCCACATAGGATACCTGTTGCGGACCCCTCAGAACATATATGTGATGGTGAGTGACATCTGCAACAGGGATATGGTAGCTATATGATGGGCGAAGTACATGTGCCTGTCTGCATGAACAGGTGCCAGCGTCAACACAGCCACACTATCACAGGGACGTACACACATTGACACACTTGGCAGGGCTAGGATTACAACTCATCACTAGTGAGATTGCCACAACACATTACTGTGCAGGTATCACATGCACCACATGGGCCATATGGAGGTTATATGAGCAAAGGGTATGGGGAGGTGTCTGACATGAGACAGCATGCTTCAGTATGCCAATGGGGGTTGTAGTGAGTGTGGATATGATCATACCCATCATACAACACACACACAAACACACATAGTGCCAGCATGGGTGCATGTCTGCACTGGTGTGTGGTGGTCGACTGTGCTAGATGGCTATACAAGGCTAGGTGATGGGTATACCTTGGCATCAGGCCACATGACAATGGTCTGCATTGTGGCTCAAGGCTGTAGTTTCTGCATTTGCCCAAGCAGGTGGGTAATGTAACCACCATCCAGTTACCTGGGGACTATTGTGTGTGGCCAATGTTGTGCATCACTTGCCATGTATGTGTTCCTTAGTCCATACATGGACGGTGTCTGGGATGTGCACATCTCCCACATGCATGTACCATGACATGTGGAACTGTACCTGGGGTGTCTGGCCCATGCTGTGTACACAGATTATCATCAGATGTGCCAATCTTGGCCACCTATGGCAGACACTGGTAATGGACAGCAGGTTTACCCTGCAACTACATTGATAGCATGCTAACAGCATTCCCTGGTGCTAGTGTTATCTGTCCATACAGGGCATGTTTTCAGGCATGGTATGTCCTTTATGGGTCACATGTGATGGCACCACAGGTGTTTCTGCTGTCTAGTGGGGAACATGGTGAAGGTGCACTGTCTGCATGTACATGCCTATTGGACAGATGGACAGGGTACCATACCCTCTATAGCCAACTGCAATCACTCCATAGTTGCTATCAGTGCTCAATATGTAGTGTACTACCCACATATTGGCTGTTGCCTAGGCATGTGTGTGTGTGTGTGTGTGTGTGTGTGTGTGTGTGTGTGTGTGTGTGTGTGTGTGTGTGTGTGTGTGTGTGAGACATGGGTTGAGAGTGTGCTCTGGATAATACTAGGGTTGCTAACTGTGATTGCCTGGTCTTGATGTCACATGTATGGGTATGGATTTGCATTCCAGCCTCTTGGGTATTTCACATCTGTTATTCCTGTACAGTGGACATTGTGATATTTACTAGGGCTAGCATAAAAGAATTTTGCAAAACCCACTACACATTGGGCCCAGGTGTCACACACAAACTCACACACACACACACACACACACACACACACACACACACACACACACACACCTGTCATGTCTGGGAGTAGAACCCCTACCTAACTAGTTTATTACACTGCAGTACTACGCAGTTATAGTACCCACCATGGAGGTTACTGAGGTACTCCTTCCCCAAAGGTGTATTTCACAATGAATGACATCAGCAGGATTGCCAAAGTAGGGCATTTGACATGTACTGAGTATGACTAGCGTAAAATGCATTGCTTCCTACACATACATTGAAACACACACACAAAACATCCACAACCGACATGTGTGGGTATAGAACCCCTAAGAGAGGTCTATATCACACTACAGCATGGAGCTGTTATAAAATGCACCACGGGGATTACTGGAGAACTCCTTCCCCAAAGGTGTATTTCACAATGAATGACATCAGCAGGATTGTTAAAGTAGGGCATATGACATGTACTGAGTGTGACTAGCCTAAAATGCATTGCTCATACATACACATATGTGTGGGTATAGAACTCCTACCAGAGGTCTATATCACACTATAGCATAGAGCTGTTATGGCATGCACTATGGAGATTACTGGGCTACATCATTCCCAGAGGTGTATTTCTAGGTGGATAGCATCAGCAGCCTTGCCAAAGTAGAGCATACAAATCGTATGGAGTATGACTAACCTAAAAAGCATTGCTGTCTACACAGACAGGGTCAGACAGACACACAAACATACACACAGACACACACACACTTGCCAAGTCTGGGATTGGAACACCTACCTAACTAATTTATCATACTACAGCAGTACACGATTATAGGACACGCCATGGAGATTACTGGTTTACAACCTCCCCAGAGGTGTATTTCTAGGTGGATGACAATCAGCATCCTTACCAAATTAGAGCATCTCAATTGCAGGGGGTGTAACTACCCTAAAAAGCATTGCTTTCTACACAGACAGAGTCAGACAGACACACACGCAACACACACATATGCACACAGTTGCCAAGGCTGGGGTTAAAATTCCCACCTAACTATTTTATCACACTACAGCAGTACACAGTTACAGCACATGCTATGAAGATTACTGGGTTACAACCTTCCCAGGGATGTATTTCTAGGTGGATGACATCAGCAGCCTTACCAAAGTAGAGCATGTCAATTGGGAGTGTGACCACCCTAAAAAGCATTGATCTCTACACAGAGACACACACACACACACACACACACACACACACACACACACACACACACACACACACACACACACACACAGTTGCCAAGGCTGGGGTTAGAACTGCTACCTAACTATCTTATCACACTTCAGCAGTACACAGCTACAGCATGTGCTACAGAGATTACTGGGATACACCCTTCCCTGGGATGTATTTCTAGGTGGATGACATCAGCAGCCTTACCAAAGTTGAGCATGTCAATTGAGTGTGTGACCACCCTAAAAAGCATTGATCTCTACACAGACAGAGACGGATACACACACACACACACACACACACACACACACACACACACACACACACACACACACACACACACACACACACACACACACACACACTTGCCAAGACTGGGGTTAGAACTCCTACCTAACTAGTTTATCACACTACAACAGTACACAGTTCTGGTACACGCCATGGAGATTACTGGGCTAAAACTCTCCCAATGTTGTATTTCACAGTGGATGACCTCAGCATGCTTGTCATAGTGGGGCTATGTGGAGGGCAGTGTGTGTGCATGGGCCATAACCCATTCATCTAGGGCTTGGCACATCACATGCTGGCACAACCTGGGTCATATTTCACAGGTACGTGTATACAGCTGCTAGATGACTTCTTCCTTGAACAGTCATGTTGCACATCTGGCACATGCACCAAATACTCTGTAATGCTGACAGATACTGGTGGCAAGTATCTGTAGTGAGTGATATCTGACCCTTATGTGGTAGTAACCCTTTGGCAGTGTGTTGGGTGGGACAGGCCTGGATGGCTCCTTGTCACAGTCACCCTCTTCCACACATATATATCTACCTGTGGCTTATTACAGTGTGTTGTCCTTACATATATGCCTGCATTCCTATCCACTGTGTGTGCAAAGCGTGAAAGGTGCATACTGAGGAGTGTCTGCACTAACATCTGTGGCTGCCAGATATGTCTGGTCCACTGGTGTTTGCAGACATGGCCTTCATGTGTTTAAGTGTGTGAGCATGCCCAGTATGACCTTTCAATATGTTGTTGACTGACATTGCCTTCATTTCTCTGTGTGTGTGGGCATGCCCAGTATGGCCATCTGTACTGAATGTGTGGATCGAGTCCAGGTAATTTGTACTGCAGTTGCTGACCTTTGTGTTGTACAACTACAGGTAGCATGCAGTCTCTGCAGGGTATCCGTCGATCATTTGGCATGGACTGTTACTACATTTCTGCATAGGACGGGGGGGCACACCTGACTATTTCTACACAGGATTGTGGGGGGGCATACCTGACTGTTACTATATTTCTATGTATGATGGGGGAGCACACCTGACTATGTCTACATTTCTACACAGGACTAGGGGGGCACACCTAACTGTTACTACATTTCTACATAGGAGGAGGAGCACACCTGACTATTTCTACATTTCTATACAGGATTGTGGGGGGGCCACACATGACTGTTACTATATTTCTATGTAGGATGGGGGGACACACCTGACACTTGTACACATTTGCTTGGACTATACTGGTATGTCGGGTACTCATTTCAGTCTGTAATCTTACCTATTGTGCTGACTAGAGGCATAGCAGTGTACTACATATCTTACCTTATAATTACCTACATATTATTTCTGATTTCCTACCATTCAGAAGTGACATCCCACTGCCTGACCTGCTGTAGTCTGTCTGTGCAGGCCTGGGGGGAGGTTACCCATAGGCCTCATTCAGAGGCCATAGCACAGCCTTTGTTTGTGTTTGTCTACACCTGTCCTGCTGGCTGTGACTGTTGGGTATGTGAACCCCCCCTAACCAGCATGTGTAAGTCACTTACCTTGTGGGTGTCCCAGTATTGAGGATGGTGCTGCAGGGCTGCCTATGTCGGATGCACATAGTACACTCCCTACACATGGTTAAGCACAGGTAGTGTAATGTTTGGCATCCCTTTTACTGTATGTGAGAGTCAGAGAGAGGTGTTGTTCCCTGGGTTACTCCTGTGTCAGTGTATGTGCTATGTGCTGCCTCTTTGCCAAGGCCAGAGCATACTGGGCACACCTCCTTCTGCCTACTGGGGCAGGCTCAGGTTGTTCCTCCTCTGAGTCACTCTGTGCCTATGCAGGCCTTGGCAATGGTGGGGGGGGGGGCTGTGTGGCCCTGCCCTGTGCTGTTCCTGCTGCAGCTGTTTCCACAGGATCATATTGTGTAGCATGGCACATACAAGGACAATTTGGGTACATATAGCTGGTGAGTATTGCAAGGCTCCACCGGATGTCTCCAGGCATCAGAACCGTGACTTGAGCATCCCAAACACACACTCTACTATAATTCTGGTCTGTGCGTGTGCCTCATTATGGAGTACTTGTTCGGGTGTGTGTGCATTTCTGATAGGTGTCATCAGCCACAGCTCCAGTGCGTATCCAGCATCCTGCACTAGGTGACCATCAGGGATGTCCCCATTGGCAAATCTCTGGTACAGCTGCATCAGATGCCAGATGTGGGAATCGTGATAGCTTCCAGGACAGCCAGCACACACATTCATTATTATGCCCTGGGCATTGCACATGACCTGGCAGTTGATGGAGGGGAAGCCCTTGCACTTGATGTAGACCCTACCCTGCTCACCGGGTGGTGCTTTGATGCATATGTGCATGCAGTCTATAGCCCCCACTAGCTCAGGGTATTCTGCTATTTGGTGGAACTGTTGCATATTGCTGGCCAACGCCTCATGGGTGTTGGCAAAATATACGTGCTCATCTACATGTGCTGTCATGGCATCCAGGAAATGGTGGAGTACCCTGGATACTGATGCCTATGAAATCACCATCATATCCCCAGTTGACCTTTGGAAGGTACCTGTAGCTAGTATTTGTAGGCCTACGCATACCTTGGTATCCACTGGGATGGGTTCCCCTCTGTTGTGTTTGTCAGGCGTGGCCGGCACAGCTCAACAATTTGCTGTAGGAGGTCCCTGTCCACCCTATAGTGCTCCACTATCTCCAGCTCATGTAGCCCCTGGTAGGTTACTCTGGGTCTGTACACTCTTCTCTGTCCCCTCACTGTAGGTTGGTTGACAGCATTCACATCCTCTCCATCCTCAGCCTCTTCCACAAGTTGTTGTATGATAGCTATTGCAGCCCCTATCATTTTGCTGTTGTGAGTGTTTAAAGTTCCCCGCTTGTTTACACCGGTGGTGTAGAGTGTGGGAAAAACTAGAGTGGATGGAGTTTGCATAGTTTATAGTAGTGTTCTGGGCTGGGCTGATCTGCTGCCTGTGTAATTGGCTGATTCTGATACATTTGATCTGCCAGCTAAGCTAGTTCTCCTTGGTTACGTTCTTACTGCTGTTTTCCCATTGCCTTCCTGTTTAAGCCCATGTGGGTGCCGCGCAAACAGAATGCTCAAATGTGCACAGTGCTGCTATTTCCTTGTTTAACTTCTTTTTTCTTCCTGTAAAGCCTGGTGTGCGGTGCGCACACCCACTTAGGCTTTGTAAAGAGTGCTAGGCAAGTTTAGACACACCCCCTAGCTTAGCTGTGGTAAGCTAGGAACATACCCAAGCCACAGGGCTTCAGTCCGCTTACAGTATGCCTGACACACACCCCCATGATATCACCTAACTCCTAGGCTTGCACCAAGCTATTCCTATTCTTACACTGTTGGGACCTGACTCACATGCTGGGGAACACTGGGATTCACTATCCTTCCCCCTCATTTGTAATAGGATTGCCTGCTAATGCATAGTTACATGTCTCACACTGAGCCTCCCCCGTTAGCAACCAGTACTCAATGGCCATGTTGTCTTCCACCTGCCACTGACTTGCATGGCAGAATACCTTTTTTTAGTTAGAATGTTTAATTTTGGTTCATTTTATTATTTTCCCCCGATCCCATTTGCACACTGCTGTCCTACACTTAAACAGCCAAGATCGGCTA